>NW_026262673.1:1296682-1506657 GCF_021869535.1 Mytilus californianus
TGTTGCAGCTCTGTCCCTGAAGACAGCAGCAGATGCAACTCTGTCACCATCTTTTGATCCATCAGTATAGACAGTTGAAAAATCTGAATAATTGGCTTTGATTTCAGCATAGTGTTGCTGAATTAAAAGAGGATTTGTTTTATTTTTATTGTGTTCACAGAGATCAAATATCATTTTTGGTTTGGGAAGTTCCCATGGAGGACATTTGCAAGTTTCAACTTGAGCAACAGATTTTAAATCAAAAGAAGCTAAATGTTCTTTTAAACGTATACCTAATGGAGGGATTTTATTTTCATGTTTTGCAAAAATATCTTCATAAATTGGATTAAAAACACAGCTGTAGGCAGGATTATCTGAGTAGGCTTTTAGTTTGACAGCATATTGAAGTCCAAGCTTCAAACGTCTGTTAGAGAGTGAGTGCTCATCAGCCTCTACATACAGACTCTCAACTGGTGAGGTTTTAAATGCGCCAAGACAGAGACGCAAACCCTGATGATGCACAGCATCGAGAATCTGTATGTAGGACTTCCTTGCAGAGCCATACACTATAGAGCCATAATCTAGTTTAGATCTAACTAGAGATCTATATAAATTAAGTAAAATGTTGCGATCAGCACCCCAGTCGGTGCTGCCGATAACTTTTAAAATATCTAATGCTTTTAAACATTTCGATTTTAACATTTTGATATGGGGTAGAAAGGTTAACTTTTTATCGAAAATTAACCCAAGAAATTTGGTTTCATCAACCATTTTAATTGGGTTGCCGTACAAAGTGAGTTCTGGATCAAGATGCAATTTCCTTTTGTTACAAAAATGCATCCAGACCGTTTTTGAAGTGGAAAATTTAAACCCATTTTCCGAGGCCCAATTTTCAATTCTTCCAAGACATAACTGTAATTGTCTTTCTATGTTATTCATATTTTTGCCTCTATAACATATTAAAAAGTCATCAACATACAATGAACCTTCAATATTACTTTTTAAAACTTCAACAAGGCTGTTGATTTTAAGACTAAATAATGTAACAGATAAAATACTGCCCTGAGGGACACCCATCTCTTGATCATACAGATCAGACATGGTTGAATTTACTCTTACATTAAATTGTCTGTTAAATGAAAATTCGAAATAAAATTTGGCATATTGCCTTTCAACCCCATATCAAAGAGATCTTTTAAAATACCATACTTCCATGCAGTATCATAGGCTTTTTCTAGATCGAAAAAGACCGATACTACATGTTCATTTTTCGCAAAACCATTACGGACAAATGATTTTAATCGATTGATTGATTGTTGGTTGCTTAACGTCCAGTGGCAAATATTTCATGCATATTCAGGACGAGAACAAGTTCACAATAAATACAATAGGTAGGTTCTGTAATAGATTAAGGGGTTAAGGTCGGAGAAATTTAGACTGCCACGGGAAATGAGGGTATATTGGATAGGGACAGAAATTTAGCCTTCCAACAGGTCACCTACGGACCCCTCAAAGAGTTGTTGCAAGGGTTCTTAACGTGCAAAGAGCGTGGCACTCTCTTTACACGAGGCATCGGATTTAACGTCCCCATTCTGACCGGACGTGGCTGCAAATTTGTACATCCCGCACAGCCAAACGGACGCCCCACTTTAGCACGGGTTTTACTGCCGGTCGGAGGAAGACCAATGGTGACCATACTTCTATTCCCCAGTCACCCTTGGGGGGGATTTTAATCGAACAAGATGGTCAAGAGTACTGCGACCTTGGCGGAATCCACACTGGATATTGGCTAAAAGCCCATTGGATTCCAGGAACCAAACAAGGCGATCATTGACCATCCGTTCTAGTGTTTTACAGACACAACTGGTAAGAGCAATTGGCCGATAATTAATAGGATCCGTGTGATCTTTACTTGGTTTTGGAATAGGCACGACGGTTGCAAGCTTCCAGATTGACGGTAAATCACCAGATTCCCAGATGTTATTCATAAGCTGCAAAAGAGCTTCCAGCGAGGAATCTGGCAAGTGTTTTAACAGTTGGTAGTGAATATTATCAGGCCCACAAGCTGTATCATGGGCTTTTGACAGAGATGTTTTAAGTTCTTCAAGAGAAAAGAGTTTATTATAATTTTCACCATTTTTTTATTTAAAGTTTAATTTAATTTTTTCATTTTGTTTTTTAACTTTTTTAAAATCTTCCCTGTAGTTGTTAGAAGAAGAAGATTTCGCAAAAGTTTCACTAAGCTTGTTGGCAATATCCTTTTCAGATGTTAATAAATCATTGCCATTTTTTAAATGTT
Organism: Mytilus californianus; assembly: GCF_021869535.1. Classification (NCBI taxonomy): domain Eukaryota; kingdom Metazoa; phylum Mollusca; class Bivalvia; order Mytilida; family Mytilidae; genus Mytilus; species Mytilus californianus. The sequence goes on from NW_026262673.1 coordinate 1,298,961, forward strand.
TAACTGTGGCTTTAGAATTTTTACCTTTTATCTTTTGTATCATGTTCCATACTTTTGTCATCGGAGTGCGAGATGTTATCTCCGAGACAAATTTCTTCCAAGACGTTCGTCGTGCTTGCCTGCAAGTCCGCCGTGCCTTAGCGCGAAAAACACGGAAATTACTCAAGTTTTCCGTCGTTGGTTGTTGATTGAACCGTCTTTCAGATTTTTTACGGTCACCTATTGCTTGATCACAAGCATCATCAAACCATGGTTTGCTGGGATGTTTCGGATTTGCCGAGGTCTTATGAATAGTTCTGTCAGCAATTGACGTTAAAACTGTATTAAAAGTTAAAATTGGATCTTGTACAGTCTCAAACATCTTTGACTGAAGTTCCGCTTGACAGAGATTCTCAAACAAGGACCAGTCCGCCTTGTCAAGTTTCCAACGTGGTACTCTCTGTTGGGTAGAAGTAACAAGATGTTCAAGTACTATTGGAAAGTGATCACTTCCACATAGATCATCATGAACACGCCATGAATAATCCAGAAGAGAGGGATCGCAAATAGTGATATCAATAGCAGAATAAGACCCGTTTCCAGGATGAAGATAAGTATTAGATCCATCATTAAAAATGCATAATCCTTCTTGAGAGACAAAGTCCTCAATGATCTTACCTTTGATATTATGAGACTTGCTTCCCCACAAGGGGTTGTGTGCATTGAAGTCGCCCATAAGTATAAATGGTGAGGGTAATTGATCAGTGAGGTTTTTGAGTTTAGCTTTATCTCCAATTGAATTGGGTGGAATATATATAGAACATAATGTAATTGTTTTATCTAATGATAAACGAATTGCAACTGCCTGCAGATCCGTGGTGAGTTGGACTGTGCTATAAATGACGTTGTCATTCACAAAAATGGATGATCCGCCTGCAGCACGTTCATCTACCTTAGAAAATGTGCTATACATGTTGTATCCTTTTAAAGATACATTGTCACTTTCTTTTAAATGAGTTTCTTGAAGACAAAATGCAGTAGGTAAAAATGACTGAACTAGAAGCGTTAACTCGAGAAGATTTATTTTAAGACCTCGGCAATTCCATTGGATAATATTAGTCATGATTTGTTAATAGACGGGCGAATGCTATCGAGTTTGCCAGCATTCTTATTTCGCTCACCCTGAGATTGTAATCTTTCAGGTGGCGGAACACTTTCGATTTCCATTTCTGATTCGTCGTTAAGTGTTGAAAATCTGTTGTGTGAGGAGAGTCGTCGATCTCCAGGACCATGCGCAGCTGGTTTTACTCCGCCTCGACCCCCACCCCGCGACCTCGAATCAGAAGACTTCTGAGAGGATGTATTTGCTGGCTTCTTTGGGACATCCTTCTGTTCTGGAGAACGAAGAGGAGACGGGGCTTTAGAAGACTTAGTACTGGATGCAGAAGATAAACTAGTTTTATTAGATGCAGATGAAGGAGGACTTTTGGAGATGGAAGAATCATCTATGTCACTGGGAAGATCCAAGACAGATTCACCGCCCCAACTGTCTGATTTAACTGTATCTTTTTTATTTGATTTCTTTTTTTCATTTTTTTTAGATGATGACATTGAGCTCTGTAAGGAAGATTGAGTTGACTGAGTACTGGTTTTAGAAGGTGTTGGTTTTCTTGGAATTAATATTTTATCGTTAGGTTCTGTTTCAACAGGCAGCATTGTAAATGTCTCAGCATCAATTGGCCAGGTCATGCGAGTTTGTGTATGCTCGTGACTGAATGAGCGGACAACTTTGCTGGCGTACGATGGTCTGTTCGAAACAAGGAGATCATTCGAAAAAGAAGCTATCTGTTTAGCTTCTGGGTAACTGATGTTTCTTTCTGTTTTAATTTTGATAATATTTTTTTCTTTAAGGTAAACAGGGCAGTCCCTAGATGATGAAAAATGGGATTCACCACAGTTTACGCATTTAGAAGATTCAGAGCTACAGGTTGTTCCCTCGTGTCCTTCGTCAGAACACTTGAAGCATCTCTGCGTACCACGACATTGTTTGCTTCCATGACCAAACTTTTGACAAGTGAAGCATCGAATTGGGTTAGGGATAAACCTGTCAACTCTGATTCCGAAGCAACCTAAAGTAATAGATGGAGGAGGAGTTGGAGTTCTAAATGTCAAAAGATATGTATTTAATTTGATTATATTTCCATTCTTTTTTATTTGAAATCTAACAACATCAGTTACACCTTGGCTTGAAAGTTCCTCACAGATTTCTTCCACGGTAAGGTCACCAAGGTATTGACTTCTGTCTCGAATGATCCCCTTACAGCTGTTCAAACTGTTGTGAGGAGAGGCAGAAACAGGAAAGTTTGTAATTGTTGTCAGTGTAAGCAAATTTGTTGATTGACTTTTGTTGGAACATTCAACCAACAAATTGCCTGATCTCATTTTTGAAACTTTTTTTACAGTACCAGCAACGCTTTGAATTTGTTTGTGAATCACAAAGGGAGATATTTTGGAAATTGGTTTTTCATCTGTTCCTTTTATTACAATAAATCTGGGCCAACTGTCATTTTCCTGACAGGGCACTGAATCATCACATTTTCTTTTTTTATGTATTAAAGCTGATTTAGAGGGTTGGTTTTGTTGTGCCATAGGAAATGAGAAAGATTCACCATTCTTGTCATCCACCCACCTCGGAGTGCCTACAAGGGCGATGCTGTGTTTCCGTGGCGAGCCGGGGTCAAGTGCTAATGCTGAAAACGAGCTCCAAGTATAACATGTATAACGTAGCTGGTCCCCAAAATTAGCACCCAAGATCCACTGCGGAAAGCACCAGATGTTCCAAGAATAGTATACTCAAGCAGAGCGTATCCATCAAGCGAAATAGAAAGCGTACCACTTGATTGACCCATGAGCCATCGCCTTCTTCAGTTATCCGAAATATAAATAGCTTAATTTAAAACACATGTGTATATAATGAAAATTGTTACAAGAAAGCTTATTGTTGAGGATTAACTGAAGGGCTCGACATGACCAGCCAATTGATCGAACCGGGTCCATCCGACCTCCCGTTTAGATGATATTGGAGCCAAAGCAGCATATTGAACTATAGTCTCGTCCGTCCGGGTATTTTCTGACCGTAAGGAGTCTGGCTACAGCCCTCATCCGCAAGGATCTCGTCAACCACCGACACGGGTAGCAACCCACGGCCAACAGGTTGGAGAGCCTATTTTATTCAAAACATCGGGCAACTCGTACGATGTTCGGATCACTTTAGTCTGGTCTCTACCCTTCGACCTGTCCAGCATGGGTAACCCTACCAGGAGACGAAGCTCCAACTGGCATAGCTCTTGGGGTCACTGAGACACGCAAGCCCCCCGACCACGGCAAGGATAGCGATCCACCGGGGGGTGTAGTTGTTAGAAGAAGATTTCGCAAAAGTTTCACCAAGCTTGTTGGCAATATCCTTTTCAGATGTTAATAAATCATTGCCATTTTTTAAATGTTTAACTGTGGCTTTAGAATTTTTACCTTTTATCTTTTGTATCATGTTCCATACTTTTGTCATCGGAGTGCGAGATGTTATCTCCGAGACAAATTTCTTCCAAGACGTTCGTCGTGCTTGCCTGCAAGTCCGCCGTGCCTTAGCGCGAAAAACACGGAAATTACTCAAGTTTTCCGTCGTTGGTTGTTGATTGAACCGTCTTTCAGATTTTTTACGGTCACCTATTGCTTGATCACAAGCATCATCAAACCATGGTTTGCTGGGATGTTTCGGATTTGCCGAGGTCTTAGGAATAGTTCTGTCAGCAATTGACGTTAAAACTGTGTTAAAAGTTAAAATTGGATCTTGTACAGTCTCAAACATCTTTGACTGAAGTTCCGCTTGACAGAGATTCTCAAACAAGGACCAGTCCGCCTTGTCAAGTTTCCAACGTGGTACTCTCTGTTGGGTAGAAGTAAAAAGATGTTCAAGTACTATTGGAAAGTGATCACTTCCACATAGATCATCATGAACACGCCATGAATAATCCAGAAGAAGAGAGGGATCGCAAATAGTGATATCAATAGCAGAATAAGACCCGTTTCCAGGATGAAGATAAGTATTAGATCCATCATTAAAAATGCATAATCCTTCTTGAGAGACAAAGTCCTCAATGATCTTACCTTTGATATTATGAGACTTGCTTCCCCACAAAGGGTTGTGGGCGCAACGATATTTTATTAAATGTTTAATACTTATCTCAACTATTGAACTCAGTTATTACGTCCTACTTCAAACCACTGAAAAACATATAATAATCCTAGTTGAAGAGGACTGTGTGTGTCAAGTCATCTTTTGACAAAAAAGATTTGACAGTTTAATTAAAAGAATAATTTCTAAGATACAAAGTTCATAATATTTCAATTGTCATGAATTAGCTTGATACATTTTCACTTAATAACCATTAACTGATACAAGTAGGCAAAGACTTGACACTAATTCACACAATTCAGAAGAATTTCTTAACCTGTTTTTTAAAGTGGTATTTGTTATGTTTTAGGCAATGGACACAACTGAGAAATGTAAAGTATGTTGTTAAAGTAGTAGATTTCAAAGAACCAGTTCAAAGAGCTTCTGTCAAAATGAACATCCGATCTCTATCAACCTTCAACAATTTTGAATTTGAGAAAGACAGCATACGAGTATTATATACTTATAACTGTTGTCACGTTTCATTATTAATGCCTGTTCCCGAGTTTTTATTATAAACCCCATCCACCCATACTTTGAAAAAACAACGTCTCGGCGCTCAAAGATTGAAGGGTTTTTCTTGCTTTATTAAAATATTTCTTCTTTGCTTTGATACAAAATTTAATTAATCCGGCACTTTTAATCCATCTTCAACAATGATTTGTCTTAATTCATATAAACAACAATCCTCGTCAATGAGAACTGCTTAAATGGGTTCACCAAATTGAATTCCGAACTCAATGTTGACAATTGACTATTGATCTTGGTTTGTGTACTCTAACATTGACGTCATAGAAAAAATGACGTCAAAACGTTACTAAAGAACAAATCAGGAGACTTTTCAGAGTTCATTTGGGAACTTATTTAAAAGGTGAACTTTCAAATGAATTGATATATTTAAAATAATTGGCCATTAATAATGTAAAATTCTAAATAGCATATTTATATATGACATGTAGATCATACCCCAAATCAATATACACTTATTAAACGTAAATGCATTTTAATATAAATAGGATGTCAATAAAAAGGAAGGTCATTTTTATATAATATCTCGCAAAAATTATGACCCATATTTTTGGAACATCCTCGTATACCCAATACTAGGAAGTAACACCCCCGGTGCGTTTTGATAGACACACAATCTGACTTAATCCTCTTGCTGCCAGTTGTTTTTTAAGGTTGCATTTCGTGTGCCAGAAAATTAGACAGCTCGACGACTGTGCCGTCACATGCCCAAAAATGACGTCATTCAATATATGACGTCACGCCCTAATGACCGGTGCATTTGGGAGCCATTGAAGAAAAATATAACACTGTTTAATCTTTGGTCTTTTATTTGATTGATTGTTGGTTGCTTAACGTCCAGTTGCAAATATTGCGTGCATATTTAGGACGAGAACAAATTAACAAACAAAACATAGGTAGGTTCTGTAATAGAAGCGTCCGGGAGTATTGTCGGAGAAATTTAGACTGCCACGGGAAATGATGGTATATTGGATATGGACAGAAATTAAGCCATGCAACAGGTCACCCACGGACCCCTCAAAGAGTTGTTGCAAGGGTTCTTAACGTGCAAAGAGCGTTGCACTCTCTTTACACGAGACATCGGAGATAACGTCCCCATTCTGACCCGACGTGGCTGCGTATTTATACATCCTTCGCAGTCAAACGGACGCCCCACTTTGGCGAGGGTTTACTGGCGGTCGGAGGAAGACCAATTGTGACCATACTTTTATTTGAAAGAGATACAGCATAAATTAAAACATGGACATATGTGTCCCTCCGGCAGCAAGAGGGTTAAGTATAAAATGGTAACTTGTTCTCGTTCAGAACATTCATTAAGTTGTTGCCACTGGGCGTAAATCAAACAACAATCAGCCACAGGAATACGTAGTTTGGATATTCTGGTTGAAGAGAAACTACACCACACAGGTACATACGTAATGATTTGACTGTCACCAGTACGAAGAGTTCTAAAAGACTAAAGAAAATGAGAGCAGTCAAGTGGTTCAGAGGACGAATTTCAAGATTCGTTTGAACCACCACTGATCCCGTAGATTTAGTAATTTTGATGTCAAATTACTTGTACAACACGATATTTAGTTATAAATTTAGGAATAATAAAGTTTCAAATAAATACCAAACGCTTGATTAACAATTAAAGGTAATACGGCTTGAGAGTTATTGGTTCATGAAAGTGTTGATAAGTGTACAAACACCGTTTCAGAAATATCTTATCAGTTGCGTGGAGTTCACTGCAGGGCACTTTGATTTTGTTCTTGTTCAGCCGGATGTTTAACCCTATTATGATTAATCGTATTTGTTGTACGACCATATGTTAACTGATGAGTTAAGCCTTTTTCAACTGATTTTTATAGTTCGTTCTTATGTTGTACTGTTACACCACTGTCCCATGTTAGGGGGAGGGTTGGGATCCCGCTAACATGTTTAACCATGCCACATTCTGTATGTATGTGCCTGTCCCAAGTCAGGAGCCTGTAATTCAGTGATTGTCGTTTGTTGATGAATTCACCCCAAGGGTGACTGGGGTATAGAAGTATGGTCACCATTGGTCTTCCTCCGACCGGCAGTAAAACCCGTGCTAAAGTGGGGCGTCCGTTTGGCTGTGCGGGATGTACAAATTTGCAGCCACGTCCGGTCAGAATGGGGACGTTAAATCCGATGCCTCGTGTAAAGAGAGTGCCACGCTCTTTGCACGTTAAGAACCCTTGCAACAACTCTTTGAGGGGTCCGTAGGTGACCTGTTGCAAGGCTAAATTTCTGTCCCTATCCAATATACCCTCATTTCCCGTGGCAGTCTAAATTTCTCCGACCTTAATCCCTTAATCTATTACAGATCCTACCTATTGTATTTATTGTGAACTTGTTCTCGTCCTGAATATGCATGAAATATTTGCCACTGGACGTTAAGCAACCAACAATCAATCAATCAATCGTTTGTTGATGTGTTACATATCTGTTTTTCGTTCATTTTCTGTACATAAATTAGGCCGTTAGTTTTCTCTTAAAAAATGCCAAAATTGTAATGATTTACAATAAAAAGAAAATATTATCCTCCACACACATGGCCAAGATAACACTGATATATAATTTCTTATTCAGTTGAATTAATAATTAGAATAAAAAAGTTCTAAGGTTCACGTATTGTCTTTTTTTTTTTAAAAAAGCAACTTGTTTGATCATTATTGATATTTATTGAATAAATTTAAATTACAAAGTTGGTTCATATATGATAGTTCAAGAAAAAACAAAAACTGAATTTTTTAAATTAGTGTTTTCTTGTTCAAAGAAAAATAATTCAAAACTGAATTGTGACTTTTTGTCCTGTGACTTTCTGTCCTACATTCGAAATTTACCGTAGACCTAAACTCAAAAAGTTTTTGTAGTTGTCAGTACTTTAGTTTATAATAACATTATGCCGTACTAGTGAACTCATCCCGTTAAACGTTCATATTAAGTAAAACATGGATACAGAATATCGGGCACATCTGTTGGATCATTTGACCACTCGTACTTTGGGATTTTGTACTGGTCCTTATTGTCAATTCCTTCTCGACATCGTGCCCTAGTGACAACGTCCACACTGTCCTAATGTGTTACCTTTAGTAATTCTTCAGTCAGACTTAAATGCAGGCTGAATCGATACAGGAATGACACAGATTAACTTGTAAACAAAGACATGCTTGGAATAGCTTAAACTACACAATTATTTTAAGACTTTCTGTCCTGTAAACTAACTACCTACGACAAAACTATTTTTTGTAGAAATGTCACCCTCAATATTCCCGCATCCGGCTCTCTCCAAGCAGACTATCGGATACCGCCCAATTAGGACAGAAGACCATAATTACTTATAGTCGCCGTCATGTAAAATTGGCACCGTGTTTTTTGTAGAAATTTTTTTAAATATCAGCCGCGTTCACTCGAGATGACGTTTTTCAATAAGCGGAATAAAAATCCTTTCCAAATATCCACTACTGTCCTACCTTTTATTGTGTTTGCACTGTATAATCCTGACCTTCACATTATTCAAGATTATTTACATTGTTAATCCGCCATCATGGTTTCTATGAGGATCCTTTATTTACATAACATTCGTTACTCTCCGGCAATATCCGTGTCATTGATGTGATACAGTTTCCCGCGCTTTTTACATGTAAACAATAACACGAGTTGTGTAATCGACAAGATAAATATGTTACCTGAATATGACCCGGAGAATGGACAGAATGGTGTTTACACGAAGAAACAATGAAATAAAAAGGTAATGTATTAAAAAAACAAATAAAAAAGAACCGGCAACATATCCAATCACAATAACTGAAGAAAGACTGAACTTTAACATATAAAATTTTGAGGGGTAACTGGGGCAAGGTAACATGCTTTTCGGACAAAACAGCCGTCGGACGCCAAAGCAATATCGGACTAGGGAATATGGGAATGAGATGTTGGTAAGCAGGAGTCAAGGGGAGGGTAGCGGTAGTCTGGGAAGTGCAGTGACGAGTCAGAATGGGAGGGGGAGGGGTAGAAAATTTGGATAATCCTGAAATGGCTATTTTACTGATTTTCATCTGAGATTCCTATAAAAAAAAATGAAATATGCACAGAAAAAAAAATGATGATACCTGTGTCAAACATCTGTTGATATGTTTTCTGGTTTAAAAAAAACAGACATTGATTGTAGCCTTTCAGCTCATGAATGTAGTCGATTATACAGAAACAGCAAAAACACAGACTCTTCAGGTTTCATGTTATCTTTATAACATCAATTTCTGTACATGTCAATACAACATCATTGCTATATGTACTATGATTTCAACAATACTACATGAAGTAAACTGGACTAGGGTGCCACAGTTAATTCCAATGGGATGTTTTGGAATTTCTTAAAAAAAATGACAAGTTCCCTTGAAATTTCTTTTAATGTCAAATGGAAATGCTTACCCTTTTAGAGTTCACAAGTAAACATTAGTTTTTATTTATTTTCCATGTTGATCCATTAATAATTGATTTTCATTTTGTTTGTGGATAATATTCTTTTCATTGAACATACATTTAAAGGATTCCCAAGTCCACATTAACTATATCTGTTGTTTTGAATGATTGTAAGTTCATCTGATTTTGATGTAATTTAAACCGGTCATTATAATACTTGAAATATAACCTTTTTCTTTATGACTCGCTTTTTTGGTCACTGCCTTATGCAAGTTCGTTGTTACAATGTATGTTCAAGAAAGGTAAAAGGGCTATTTTGAAGCCTCTTAAAACAGGTTTTCAGTCATTATGAGTACTAGTGATACTTGTAAAAAGTCTATGGATTTATCATAAATGTACTCTGTTCCCCTCTGACAGACATTCACAACTGTGTGTCACCATACCACATTGCCAGTTACAAATGTATAAAAGGCCCTGATAAGACAAAGTGTAAAACATGCGAACAATGAATCTATGGACCTTATTTATGTACAAACAAACAAACACAAAACACATATCTTATACATGTACCTGTAATTTGTGAGCTCTGAAGTTTGGGAATTTTAAATAAAACAAGCATTTCTGAGAGTATTGCATGGCAACTATGCCAATACATAGTCCACTACCTGTTAAGAATTCATTGTACTGGAACAAAATGCTAACTTGATCTATAACTTGTCATGGTGTAAACTATATATCAAATATAAAGTCAATATACTCCAGCATGGCAAAGATAAGTGAGGAAAGCTGATTATTTAAGTAAATTTTCTAATTCCAAGGACCATAACTCTGCGTAAAATCATCAGACCAGAACATAATTCAAACTTGATCTGTAACTTGCCATGATAAAACTATATACCAAATATCAAATCAATATTTTCAAGCATGAAGAAAAAAGTGTGGAAAACTGATTTGCCGGACTGACAGATGGACAGACAGACAGGCGGAGTGCAAACCTGAAGTCCCCTTTCGATTTCATCGGTACAGGACTGTCACTAAATATTCTATTCTATACAGCAACAAAAAAACTCACTAAGTTCCATGATACTCTTGACTTGGGGGATACACACACAGAATATAATAGGGTGGTTGATTTGGTATGCTGTACTGGCATGTTTTTTTGGCAATTTCTCTGTTACAAATGTATTAAACATACTCAGCTAACAAGTTTGATGACTGAATACTGAATGTGTTCATCTTGATGTTGATTGCAAGAGTTGCCTGTAATCGACATATTGTTACGCCATCTATCTATTTGTCTATTGTTAAAGACTGTATGTTGACTTTTTAATGCAGACTTGAGAGTAAAGCAAACACCAATCAATCTTTGATATTCTTTATGCTGGGTTTCTGTTTCATTCATATACATGTATGTATATATATACCACATCAACTGTTTTATGTTTAAACATTACAAATTATGATACCAGATAAAAAAATGAGAGAAAGTGTGAAATAGGTTTTCCATTGTGAAAATTTTCTCCAAGGGTGTTCTCTCAAATTTTGAACATTGACACCTTTCAGAATTGATGCACTTCTAATCCAAATGCCTTAATACGTTTTTTCATTTTAAGATTAAGTCTCTTAATGCATTGATCAAAAGTTAAAGCTGATCCTCATCTCAACCTTCCTTTTCTTTTAACTTGCAAAATTCTTATGTACTAGTTAAACATCTACATATTGTAATAGCTATATCTTATAATCTATAGCTGTATATATCAAAAAGCATTTTCAATAAAACAATATAACAGTGTATTTAAACAAAATTTATGATTTAATAACTTAAGATACAATGTACATGTACCTTTTTTTTTATATTGGAGTAACAACATGAACAACAAGTTATAATTAAAAACTTAACCAACATTAATCATTAAAATTCAATTACTTTTTATAAACATAATTAGAAATAGAGATCTTCAACATAAATGAACTATTTACAATCAGAATAAATATATATCACAGTTGTTGGAACTATATATCACAGATGTTGAAACCAGTATATCACAGATGTTGAAACTACGGTATATCACAGATGTTGAAAGTAGGGTATATCACAGATGTTGAAACTATATCACAGATGTTGAAACTATATCACAGATGTTGAAACTATATCACAGATGTTGAAACTATATCACAGATGTTGATTTAATGTATACAGAATGGGTTAATAGCAATCACTCAACTAACTGTCCAGAAACTGTTATCAAAGAATCAGTAACCGAAGATTAAACAAAGGTATGTTAAGAAAGTCCTCCTGAGCTGTAAAGAAATGTAGACAGTTCCCATGTATAAAGCTGTATCAGTTCTGAAACTGCCAGTAAAATAGTTGCATGTACATGTACCTACACTTTCTTTAAAAAAAATATAAAAAAAACAATTGATAATCTTTGCTTATGTTAATGATTGGAAGTAACTTTTTGACAGTAAAATAAGTTTTAATGTGCAAGTGTCATAGTGTAGGGAGGAACATTTTTTTGGTTTATAATTCAAATGAAAAATATTCTATTTTCCCACCCTCAACTACTAATCACAGATCAACTAAGCCAGTTAGCCATCAGGTTTTTAATTTTTTAATTTTAATGGAAGACATTTTTTAAGTTTTTAAAAAGTTACAGATATTATATATATAGGAAATCACTTTTTATAGAAAAGATAGGAGTTTTTCTGTTTATCATTTTTCTTAACATGCTTTGAATAAAACAATCAATTTTATACATTGCTATAAGTATTCCCCATTTCCATTCTCAATTTTATTGATAAATCTACATTTAAAAATATCTTTAATAAGTAAAAATTATGGAGTGTTCACGTTACTATTTTACTGGCATGAAAGAAAGACATCACTGTTCCATCTCTTCAAGTGGCGAAATCAGTGGTTCACTGAGGTTCCGGTGGTTAAAAATGGAGAAGCACCGAAGACAGACATTCTTCGCAAGAGCAGGTTTTGTGCAACACCTGTTGTGTACCCACTGATCACAAGCATCACACTGAAACCAGGATATATACTTGTCCTTTTGAATAGGCTTGGGTGGTTCAGTGCTACCACAGGTATTGCACAAAATCTCATCAGCATCATTGATGGTATCAGAGACACTGTCCTCAAAGTCATTGTCATTTTCAACGTCATTCCCCTCCTCCTCCCCCTCTGAAAACATGTAAGGAATTGTCCTTTGACTGTCTTGGCTGTCATTGTCCGTCATGTCAATCACCACTGGATCGACGTCTTCGTCTCTGATGCCATCAAGTTTCCTGAGCTTTTCCTCAAACTCCCTTTCCACATGAGTCTCAAATTTAGCCCAGCGCTCCGCATCGATATGGGACTTGGCCTCCTCAAAAAGCTTGATAATGTCTTTTTTCTTGCAGCTAGAATTATGTCTAGCTACATAGCCTTTTAAGTAAGACCAAACCATTTCGATGGGATTGAGCTCACAATGGTAAGGAGGTGTTCGTAAAATCTCATGGCCATTAGCTGATGCAAGTTCGTCTATAATATACCTAGGAAGAGGTTTGTGTTGCTTCACCAAATCAAGCAGCTCGGCCTTTTTCATTTTCTTATCATACTGAACAATGCTCTTCTCCAGCCATGCCGAGATCTCTGACTTGTTGCAGTGTTTGGTACCCTTGAGTCAGGATCTAAGTGACTGTGATACGGAGCATTGTCCATTATGATTACAGACCGAGGAGGCAGTTTAGGGAGAAGTGTATCTCTGAACCACTCTGTAAAGTGCTCCTTATTCATCTCGTCATGATAATCAGAGCTGTTGGTTTTCGACTCAAATATAAGACCACATCCGGGGATTAGGCCTTGTTGAGAGGAGCCAACATCTAGGATTATCAATCTAGTACCCTTGCCAGAAGGGACTTTCCGATGGGTACCTTTACAGTGGGGCTCAAAGACAGACATGGACGTGCTGGGAACATCCAGCCAGTCACCCTTTACCACATGATTAGTGTTCAACCAAGTCTCATCTAGATATACAATATGACGCCCCTGCTGCCTAAACTTACGTATCTTACGAAGATATGTCATTCTCATGAGAACGATGTCCTCCCTCTCCGACACAAATCTTCGGCTTGACGCATTCTTGTAGAACCTGAAAAAAAAAATTTATATAAATATATACATTCACAATTGCATAACATTTAAGGGTTATTACACTGAAACATAATTGGGGCACAAAGAACGTACTTTTAAATCTCAACTAAAAGTGGGTGTCAATAACATTCTATATTTGTCGCCCCCAAGGGTGACTGGGGAATAGAAGTATGGTCACCATTGGTCTTCCTCCGACCGGCAGTAAAACCCGTGCTAAAGTGGGGCGTCCGTTTTGGCTGTGCGGGATGTACAAATTTGCAGCCACGTCCGGTCAGAATGGGGACGTTAAATCCGATGCCTCGTGTAAAGAGAGTGCCACGCTCTTTGCACGTTAAGAACCCTTGCAACAACTCTTTGAGGGGTCCGTAGGTGACCTGTTGCAAGGCTAAATTTCTGTCCCTATCCAATATACCCTCATTTCCCGTGGTAGTCTAAATTTCTCCGACCTTAATCCCTTTATCTATTACAGAACCTACCTATTGTATTTATTGTGAACTTGTTCTCGTCCTGAATATGCATGAAATATTTGCCACTGGACGTTAAGCAACCAACAATCAATCAATCTATATTTGTCGCTTTAAGAGGATACCACATTTTGAAAGAGACTTCTGCAGGTTTATGTTTAAAAGGAACATTATAATAGTGATTGATGCATGTGATTTATTTTTCACATATGTTTAATAATTTGTAGCTATAAATTTGAATTGTGGTTTATTTGTTTTCAGACTATTTTGCTGATGACTACAGAGCAAAAAAATATTTCCAATATGTATAGATATGTACTTCAATACTGAAATGTGTATTTAATGCAGGTAAATATTTCATTAATTCAAGTTATGAAAGTGTTTCAGATTTTTGAATCAATGATTTTTATGTTGTTTGTGCTGTATTTAGACACCTCTACCAAGAAATTTGTTTTGCATGCACACATACAAAAATAGAGGTTTTTATCCAACGCAATCATAGGTTTGAACGTTGTTTTCAATTTAGACTTGTGTGTATATATAATTGATAATTAAACATGTTAAAAGAGATGATTTAAGATACATGTACTACAAAACAATGGATTAAGTCCAAACATTATGAATGAAATTAATTACCGAAACCCCAGTAAACGCACTGTTCTCGACACTGTTGATATGGAAACGTCGATGTCTTTCTTTTTCAGAGCTTGCTGCAGACTTGGCATGGTCACTGACTGGGATTTCTTGTGCAGATCATAGATGGTCCTTCTCACCACACCTTTGTCGAAATCATCCAACTTCTGGTTCTTCTTGACAGTTTTCTGGACAGCAGCCTTATGAACTGCCTTCACCACATCCTGCACAGCATCATCACTGGCATCTGTATGGACATAACGTCGCAGTGTTGTTGGTTTAATCCCTGAAATTTCAATTGTCCATGTATTTCAGCATATAACATAAAAATGATAGAAAAAACTTGTATATAATTGTATAGAGTGGATTCAAGGTGGTTGGGGGCATTTATATATCTTCTTGTTTGCATAGTCATAAAAAATTGTTGTTCGACTTGCATAGCTTGACAATATATTTAAGGAATAACAGTACTGTAGTTGAAGAGTTGCCACCGTCAATTGTCGATTTGACGATCGCAAATGCAGTTTTACTGGTGATGCGTAGCGGAGACAGTAAAACGGAAATTTCAACCGTCAAATCAAAATTGACGGTGGCAACTCTTCAACTACAGTACTGTTATTCTGATTCTAATGCAATACAAAAAGAAATAATACGTTAGAGGTTGACAAAATGTATAAATTTCACATACAAAAAAATCCGCGAAACTTCTTGAATGATTTTGGCGCAAAAACGTCATGGCTAAGTGTGACGTCATTCAAATGAAAACTGACAAACTGAAGGTTATTACGTTACCTCTACGATTTAAATTCGGATAAAATCACATTAAAACGGCGAATTGGTTGTAGGTTTTGTTTTATTTTCGATAATATTGCAGTAATCGAACATTTGTTGATCCAATCAATTCAAAATGGCGGATCCCTCCTTAGTTAAGCCTGGTCAACTGTGGATTTGACGGTAACTTTTAGCCAATGAAAAAAATTGTTACATAAAAATTGCATTAGAATTCAAGTTTTCTTATCACCACTTAAATATTTATTAGATTTGCCCCAATTACATTATCTGAAACTTATCCTAATGTACACGTGATTCATCTAAAATTACTATATTTGGTGTATGTGGAAGGATTGGAATGGAACTCATGTCCAAGGGTACATCTGACCCTCGCTTCATTTTCATGTTTAATTGCTGATGTGTATTTACAGTTAACTGTTTTACCTGCAAATTTGCTATTGATGCCTTGACCTTATGAATTGATATTTATGAGGTTGAAAATATCTTTCATCAAGTTTTATCTATAGACATCATTTGGTTTGCACAATTATATGTTATTAAAAATAACAAGACCCCAATAATTGAGGTCTCCAACAAAGTTTGTCTGCTTTAAAATCATAATTGTTGATTTTATGCAAATAATTTTTCTTTTTTTTTCAGTTATGTAAAACTGAAATTTTTTTTAAAAAAATAAGTTAATTTTACCTGTTGCCTTTACTAGTCTTTTAATGGGATTTTGAAGTGCCCATGGTTTATTTTTCTCCTTCTCTCCCACAAAGAATTGGTAAACTTTCCTCAATAATTCTTTTGTCTGAAAAAAAAACAACAACATTTTGTATATGATCAAAGGGAGGTAATCCATAGTAAGAATGGGATGTGATTGTTCTATATAAGATTCTTGTTACGTTTCATTTTTGAAAATGCAGAGGGTTTGGTAAAAATGACAGTGCACAAAGATTAAATTATGTACATGTAGTTATGTATAAAGATTGGAGTTGAATTTTTGTTATCGTGTAATGATCTTTGTATAAATGTTGTCGCTGATTAAACCAATTTTTAAGGTTATTTATAATTGCAAGACACTGACATGTTGTATGGCATTCTTAATCAACAGTTATCATTTATAATTATATATTATTGTTGTATACTAGTATATCAAAATATTTGTTCTAATGTAGCTGTGAAATTGATTTAAGGTACTGCATTTGTAGTAAAATTTAAATAATTTGAAAGATTTCTAATTTGTTCTAAGCACTTCTTGGTGATATTTATATTTTTCTTTTGTTGTAATTTTGTGAGTACATTATTAATTGTATTATTATGGTAGCTGTTTATTCCTTCATTACCATCAGTCATATAAGGCAGTATGGACGAGGTTTACAAATTAAAAGATAATGGAAAAGCATGGTGATTAAGAAAAAGAAAGGAAAATAGAAAACTTTTTTTTTTACTAAAAGATAAAAAAAATAATTATGTGTTAAAATTTAAAGAATATATAACAATGGCATGAAATTATTCATATAAATGAACACCACCCTATTCAGACCCTCATATGTAACTGGTAACCCAAACTATGTAGGAGTGTTGCCTTTCCTGTTAAAGAATTATGAGCAAAAAGTAGTTCTTGTTTTCTATGTCTTTTTATGCCCCGCCATAGTGGAGGGGTCATTAAGTTTTAACCTTGTCCATCTGTATGTTCGTCCCTCCGTACATCCCAAAAAAGTTTTCCATTCTCTAAATTTAGTTTGCCTTAACCAAATTTTATGAAACTTATCCACAATGCTTATTACCACAAAACACAGATTGAGGTTTAATTTTGCTTTTACTATTCTAGAGTTATGCCCCTTTACAAATGGAAAAACTGCTGAATTTTATGTTTCTGTTCTCTAACTAAAGTTTGCCTCAACCAAATGTTATGAAACTTTGACACACTGCTTATTACCACAAAACTCAGATCAAGAAGAAATTTGGGTAGCGTCACTTTTACAGTTCTTGAATTATAGCCCTTAACTTTATATGCAAGTGGGGGCATCATCTGTGTCCCATAGACACATTCCCTGTTTATTTTTTTCTTATTATAAAATACCCATTTATAGGGAAATGTTCCGGCCTTTACCAGTTCTTAAATTTAAACAGATACTGTATGGATTCTTAACACTGCATAATAATAAAATTAACAGAAATGGATGCTGGTGGGAGACTAGAGCTTGAAACTCACCTCCAACACTCAAACATATTTAACAGGAGAATTAATGTTGTTTTGTTTTGTATTTTTCTTTTGGGGGGTGGGAGGGGGGATATTAAATTCCGCCATACTAAGTCCTTTTTATACGCCCCCAAAAATTTTTGCGGTCGTATATTGGTATGACGTTGGCGTCGTCGTCTGAAGACACATTGGTTTTCGCACTATAACTTTAGTTTTAAGTGAATGGATCTCTATGAAATTTTACAATAAGGTTAAATACCACAAAAGGAAGGTTGGGATTGATTTTGGGGGTTATGGTACCAACAGTTAGGAATAATGGGCCAAAAAGGGGCCAAAATAAGCATTTTCTAGTTTCCAGACAATAACTTGTGGAAAGGTGTATGGATCTCTCTGAAATTATACCACAAGTTTCCATAACACAAAGGGATGGTTAGGATTTGCTTTGGGGGGTTATGGCTCAAACTGTTTAGGAATTAGGGGCAAAAAAGGGGGGAAAACAAGGTTGTCCTGGTTAATGGACAAATACTTTAGTACAAAACATTATTTAAAGCAGTGTAAGGGAGATAAATCAAATACATCATTTGAATTACCTCCCTTACACTGATTTTAAATTATGTATAAAGTAATGGTTAATGTACAATTAAGACAATTTAAAACAGTGTGAGGGAGGTAATCCAAATACAACGTTTTGATTATTTCCCTTACACTGCTTTTTAATTATGTTTAAAGAAATGCATATTTATTAAGGAAGACCAGTAAAAATATCTGCAAATGTTGCATCTTTTTTTTTTACCAAAAAATCCATATGAAAGATTTGACACCATATTTTAAATTCTATTATAAAATAGATTAAGTTAGCACTATGGTAAATTTAAATGGGTAATTATGGTTGCAAACTCCATTGGAAATTTAATTTGAATTGAGATTATCACCATATCTTGAGGGAAAGAATTTTTTTGGGGAAAGAGGTGGGGGGGGGGGGGGGGGGGGGGGGGGGGGAGTAAAACGAAATTGTGGGGTCAATTTTGTCTTATTTCAGATTTCAGAAGTTAAAAGAATTATTCTTCAAATATTATCTTTTTTTCAAATTTCAAATATTGAAAAATTTCAAGAAGTAATCTTTAATTGCACAGTATGGCGCATTAGATTTGTAAAATCTTTGACAACATGTATTTATTTGTTTATTTGTTATGCCGAATCTGACCGTGTATTTAGATTTTTAATTTTGGGTCCAGTTTTCAAATTGGTCTACATTAAGGTCC
Organism: Mytilus californianus; assembly: GCF_021869535.1. Taxonomy (NCBI): domain Eukaryota; kingdom Metazoa; phylum Mollusca; class Bivalvia; order Mytilida; family Mytilidae; genus Mytilus; species Mytilus californianus. The sequence continues at coordinate 1,317,604 of NW_026262673.1, forward strand.
AAAGGGTCCAAAATTAAACTTAGTTTGATTTTAACAAAAATTGAGTATATGGGGTTCTTTGATATGCTGAATCTAAACATGTATTTAGATTTTTGATTTTGGGCCCAGTTTTCAAGTTGGTCCAAATTGGGGTCCAAAATTAAACTTTGTTTGATTTCAACAAAAATTGAATATTTCGGGTTCTTTGATATGCTGAATGTAACCCTGTATTTAGATTTTTTATTTGTGGGCCCCGCTATCAAATTGGTTCATTTTGAGGTCAAAAGAGTCCAAAATTAAACTTTGTTTGATTTCATCAAATATTGAATTATTTGGGTTCTTTGATATGCCAAATCTAACAGTGTATTCAGATTTTTAATTTTGGTTCATGTTTTTTAAATTGGTCTACATGAAGGTCCAAAGGGTCCAAAATTAAACTTAGTTTGATTTTAACAAAAATGGAATTCTTGGGGTTCTTTGATATGCTGAATCTAAACAGGTGTTTAGATTTTTGATTATGGGCCCAGTTTTCAAGTTGGTCCAAGATGGGGTCCAAAATTATACTTTGTTTGATTTCAACAAAAATTGAATATATGGTGTTCTTTGATATGCTGAATCTAACCATGTATTTTGATTTTTGGGCCACATTATCAAATTGGTCCACATTGAGGTCAAATGGGTCCAAAATTATACTTTGTCTGATTTAAAAAAAAATTGGATTCTTTGGATTCTTTGATATGCTTAATCTAACCATGTAGTTTTATTTTTGGGCCCCGTTATCAAATTGGTCCACATTGAGGTCAAAAGGGTCCAAAATTAAACTTTGTTTGATTTCATCAAAAATTGAATTCTTTGGATTCTTTGATATGCTGAATCTAACCATGTATTTAGATTTTGGATATTGGACCATTATAGGTAAATTAAAAATTTATCAGTTCTTAGACCAGATTCATTCTGTGTCAGAAACCTATGCTTTGTCAAATATTTAATCACAATTCAAATTCAGAGCTGTATCAAGCTTGAATGTTGTGTCCATACTTGCCCCAACTGTTCAAGGTTCGACTTCTGCAGTCGTATCAAGCTGCGCCCAGCGGAGCGTTTTATTATGTTGTATATTGGTATGACGTTGGCGTCGTTTTCCGAAGACACATTGGTTCCCGCACAATAACTTTAGTTTAAGTGCATGGATCTCTTTGAAATTTTACCATAAGGTTCAATACCACAAAAGGAAGGTTGGGATTGATTTTGGGGGTTATGGTACCAACAGTTAAAGAATTAGGGGCCAAAAATAAGCATTTTTGTAACTTCCAGACAATATCTTGTGTGTTAGTGTATGGATCACTCTAACATTGTACCACAAGGTTCCATATCACAAAGGGAATGCTGGGATTGATTTTGGGGGTAATTGCCTCAAAATTTTAGAAAATAGGGGACAAAAAAGGGGCAAAAAGACAAGCATTTTTCTAGTTTCATGACAATAACTTGTGTGTAAGTGTATGGATCTTTATGAAATTGTACTACAAGGTTCCATGTCACAAAGGGAAAGCTGGGTTTGAGTTTGGGGGTAATTGCCCTAAAAGTTTTGGAATTTGTGGCCAAAAAGGGGCAAAACAACAAGCATTTTTCTAGTTAATAACTTGTGTTCAAGTGTATGGATCTCTCTGAAATTGTACTGCTAGGTACCATACCACAAAGGGAAGGCTGGGATTGAGTTTGGGGTGATTAATCATTAGGGGGGTTTAAAATTGGGGGGGGGGGGGGATTTTTCCCCCCTTTTTTTTCTTTAAAATTTTCCATTTTAAGTTGGTTATTTCTGATTTATATATAAAAGCAAATAATAATGATATGGTTTGATTTCATCAAAAATTGAAATATTGGGGTTCTTTGATATGCTGAATCTAACCGTGTATTTAGATTCTTAATTTTTGGTCCCGTTTTCAAATTGGTCTACATTAAGGTCCAAAGGGTCCAAAATTAAACTAAGTTTGATTTTAACAAAACTTGAATTCTTGGGGTTCTTTGATATGTTGAATCTAATCACGTATTTAGATTTTTGGCCCAGTTTTCAAGTTGGTCTAAATTGGGGTCCAAAATTAAACTTTGTTTGATTTCAACAAAAATTGAATAAATGGGGTTCTTTGATTTGCTGAATCTAACCATATATTTAGATTTGTTATTTGTGGGCCCCGTTATCAAATTGGTCCACATTGAGGTCAAAAGGGTCCAAAATTAAACTTTTTGTTTGATTTCATCAAAAATTGAATTCTTTGGATTCTTTGATATGCTGAATCTAACCATGTATTTAGATTTTGGATATTGGACCATAATTAGTAAATTAAAATTTTTTAAGTTCTTAGACCACATTCATTCTGTGTCAGAAACCTATGCTCTGTCAAATATTTAATCACAATCCAAATTCAGAGCTGTATCAAGCTTGAATGTTGTGTCCATACTTGCCCCAACTGTTCAGGGTTGGACCTCTGTGGTCGTATCAAGCTGCGCCAAGCGGAGCATTTTATTAATATTTGGGAAAACATTCATGAACTAATAGTTTATGCTTCATTTTCCTTGACCCCTTGGCTCCATCTCTTAAAAAGGGTCAGTCAAATGTGTTTGCATATCATTGATATGTAGCAAAGTATTTTTTATTGGTATTAATATTGATTTTGTTATCAGTAAATTAAAATCAAACTAAATATTATGGTTATACAAATATGTAATTTCATGGATCTACAATTTTGTCGATACCCGTTTCTTGGCATTGCACAGGGTCATGTTTTTATTGGATGTTGGATGTGTACAGTTTGATAATATCGTCTTAGATGCATGACTGTTGTCGAGCCTGCAGCTTTTGTCGCAGAAAGCTCGACACAGGGATAGTGATATGGCGGTGGCACTAACTAATTTCTTTAAAGCTTTATATTTAAGAAGGTAGAATACCTGGATCCTTCATACTTTGTATATAGATGCCTTATGTTATGGAGTTTCAGTATGTCATATGTCCATTGACCTTTACCTCATTTTCATGGTTCAGTGACTACTTGAAAAAAAGTTAAGAAATTTTAGTATTCTTAATTTCTCTCTTATTATGAGTAAAATGATAACTTTGTTTGGTATGTCCATACCTTGCAAGTGTCTCAGACAGTTTTGACGATGACGTCATTTAATAGATCAGTGAACAAGGTTAAGTTTTGGTGGTCAAGTCCATATCTCAGATACTATAAGCACAAGGTCAACTATATTTGGTGTATGGAATGATTGTAAGGTGTACATGTCCAACTGACAGGTGTCATCTGACCTTAACCTCATATTCATGGTTCATTGGTCAATGATCAGTTTTCCTGGTTTAGTTTGTTTCTTATATTTGCAATAGGTAGACTACATGTATATTTAAAGCATATTTGGTATATGGAATGATTGTAAGGTGAACATGTATTTCAAGTTTGGTTTATCTGACTTTTGACCTCATTTAATTGGATTATGTTATGTTTATGTGATAGTTGTAGTAAAGCTTAATAATTAGAACTATCGACATAATATCAATGGTTAGTAAAGAAGAAGAGACATTTCAATGTGCACTCTTGTATTTATTAGTTGTTATTGGCTTTGAACTAGCTGTCAGTAACTGCTAGTACTCTGAGATCTGTACTTAGTGTCTTTTTGGTTGTTGGGATGTACAAGTACACTGCCATGTTTACTTTATGTTTTTATACGCCCATTTGCGGGACGTCACATATTATGGTATACCGTTGTCCGTCTGTCCATCCGTCGTCAACATGTCGGACATTAACTCAAAAACGCTTTACCCAATTTGCATAAAACTTTGGTGATATGTTTATATCTATTGAAGTGAGCTCCCTTTCAATTTTTATAAATTTTAGATTTTATGTTTCTGAGTTATGGGGTTTTATTCATTAAAAAAAGGGGGATTTTCCAGTTTTCGGACAATATAAACTTAAGAATGCTTTCACCAACTTGCAAGAAATTGTGGTGAATTGTTTATATCTATTGACATGAGCTCCCTTCCGATTTTTATATTTTTAAGATTTTACGTTTCCAAGTTGCAGGGTTTTATTCATAAAAAAAGAGTGATTTTCCAGTTTTCAGACAAATAATCAAAAATGCTTTCAGTAGTTCTTATTAAACTTGGTGAATTGTTTATATCTATTGATGTAAGCTTTGTTTAGAATTTTATAAATTTCACATTTTACATTTCTGAGTTATTGGGTTTTATTCATTAAAAAAGGGGGGATTTTCCAGTTTTGGGACAATAACTCAAAAATGCTGTCAGCAATTCTCATGAAACTTTGGTGAATTGTTTATATCTATTGATGTAAGCTCCTTTACATTTTAATAAATTTCTAATATGACACTGAGAATTAATTGAACTTTAATTGTTTATAGTCTGACAACAGATTTACTAAGTATTGCGCAACACTACAGTGTATTGCACAACAGCTAGAAATCTTTAATTGAATATAAATTCAATTCATATAACCAATTTCAAGTTCTTTGACTACATTTATTCAGAAACCTATAATATGTCCAATATTTAATACACTTCAAATTCAGACATGTATCAAGCTTGAATATTGTGTTCATTTTTGCCCCAACTGTTCAGGGTTGGACCTATGCAGGCGTATCCAGCTGCGCTCAGCGAAGCAGTTTATTGTTAGAAGTATTTCTATTTGTATCCATCTAATGAATTCAGCCTTTTTTTCATGATTTTATAGTTTGTTCTTATATTGTACTGTTACACCACCGTCTAAGGTCAGGGGAGGGTGGGATCCCACTTACATGTTTAACCTTGCCACATTCTGTATGTATGTGCCTATTCAAAGTCAGGAGCCTGTAATTCAGTGGTTGTTGTTTGTTGCTGTGTTACATATTCGTATTTTTTCATTCATTCGTTTGTAGATTTATTAGGCATGGAGTTTTCTGGTTTGATTTGTCTTACAATTGTCATTTCAGGGTCTTTTATATTTGACTATGCGGTATGGGCTTTGCTCATTGTTGAAGGCCGTACAGTGGCATATAGTTGTTAATTTTTATATAGTACATATGTATAACAGATTACTATAATTATGATAATTTGAATTTTATTGACTTTATTTTTAAGGTGAACATGAATGAAGCTAGAAATATTAAAATTAAAGGCCTGTTTCTCAAAATACTATGTGAATATTTAAATTAAAAGGGAAGGGGGGGGGGGGAGGTATGTTTATTTCTTACAAAAGTATTCTCATTCCAAATTTGATGAAGAAAAAAATATTGTCAAGCAGAACAAAAATTTTGAATCCAGATTTCCCCATACCTTAAATTTAGAAAAAATAATAAAAATAATTAAATTGTTATTGTCGAAAAAAATATACCCCCCCTCCCCCCAACCCACCACTTTTGAAGTGACATGGTTACTCCCCTAGTGTAACCAGAAAAAGTAACTGTTATACTGTTGGGCTGTTTTAGCTCTTTGATTGGGTTGTTGTCTCTTTCACACATTCTCTGTATCATTCCCAATTTCATGACAATTTGCTTTTGTGTCATTGATATTAATGATCTGTGAAGTATGATTTCTCAAGAGGTTGTGGGTTTGTCTTTGATCTCATTTTGATTTTTACTGCATACTTGAAAAATTGATTTTGCAGCTTTAAATTTAATCATGTTGCACAGCATTAATGATTAGGGTTCAAGACTGGACTGGTTGACATTGAGTCAGCTAAATGTATGTGTATAAGGTAGGTTTAAAATTTTCAAGTTCTGATTGATAGGGATGGACATAGTCATAGGCATAGGTAAAGGAACAGAGATTCAGGGACTTACTGTCCAGCACTCTGTTGTCACTGATTTGGAGAGAGAAAAACCTGCACCATTTGTGCAATTCTACTATGCATTTAAACACTTAGGTTCAGTAATATTAATATGGACAGTCGACCTTCGGGCTTCCCATGGATAGAAGCAAGTGCCTGTGTTATGAACAGTTCCCAGATTATTTGTCTGCTTTTTTTTTATTTGTTTTGTGTTTAAATTTCGTATTTCTTTTTATTTCTTTTGTTTAAAAGTATTTACCTGTAGGTTTCTGACTACATTTTTGTTTTTAGGTGGCATTTTTAGTTTGGAATAATTATAGTTCGATAAATTCAGTAATATTTATAGTTTCTTCTTTTTTTATGGTAGTCTATCGTCTGCTATAGAATATTTCTCTGGACTTACCTTATAAATGATGAAAAGATCCGAGTGGCCCCGAAAAATATGCATATTGCCTGAACGTGAAACTCCACGGCAACACTTCCGGTAATAACAATGTCGGATTCCACCATTGAAAACAATCTAGGATAATGTGAAGGTCAGGATAATACAGTGCAAACACAATAAAAGGTAGGACAGTTGTGGATATTTGGAAAGGATTTTTATTCCGCTTATTGAAAAACGTCATCTCGAGTGAACGCGGCTGATATTTAAAAAAATTTCGACAAAAAACACGGTGCCAATTTTACATGACGGCGACTATAGATTACATACTGTAACGGCACAATCCGTTAGCTACACTCCGCACATGGTTAATAATTGACCCTTTACTCATATCGGAGCATCTATTGAATGGGAAAACATCCTAAATCGATGAATCAAACATTTTGAAATGGATTTTGAGTATGTATTGAATTCTAATTGTTTAGAATTACTTAAATGCTTCAAATATCTACTTGGTTTTGTATTTCAATGATTGGAAATTTGAGGAACGTAATAATTCAGGTTTTGATGCGGATAAAACCTCGCATGGAAATAATTTTGTTATTTGTTTGTATTATCCAAGAATTTGGACGTTAAACCCGATGTCACGCGCTCTGCACTCTTTGAATCTTTTGCAACAACTGTTTGAGGGGTCCGCTGTTGGTCTTTTGCAAGGCAAAATGTATATGGTATATGGTAGCGGTGGGGCATTAAGTTTTACCCTTGTCCGTCTGTACGTACGTACGTTCCAAAATTGGTTTCCGTTCTCTAACTTGAGTTTGCCTCAACCAAATGTTATGAAACTTATACACAATGCTTATTACCACAAAACACAGATCAAGTTTGAATTTTGGTGGCGTCACTTTAACTGTTCTAGAGTTATGCCCCTTTTTAAATGGAAAAAATTGCAAAATTTTTAGTTTCCGTTCTCTAACTTAAGTTTGCCTCAACTAAATGTTATGAAACTTATACACAATGCTTATTACCACAAAACACAGATCAAGTTTGAATTTTGGTGGCGTCACTTTAATCGTTCTAGAGTTATTCTCCTTTATAAATGGAAAAATTGCAAAATTTTTATTTTTGTCCAAATATCAAGTAATTTTTAAAATTGGAGTTATCTTCCTTTGTCCATGATTATAGTTGAATCAACTACAATCAATGCTTTATACAATGCAATGTATAATTTTGACTTCCACTGTGTTTTACTTCCACTGTTAAAACACAGATCAAGTTGAATTTGAGTAGTGTCACGTTAACCAATATTGAGTTATGCCCCTTTATAAATCGAAAGACTGCAAAATTTTTAGATTCCATTCTGTAACTTAAATTTGCCCCTACCAAACATTATGAAACCTATACACAATATTCATTACCACAAAACTAAGATCAAGCAAACATTTTTTGTTTCCGTTTTCTTACTTTAGTTTGCCTCAACCAAATGTTATGAAACTTATACACAATGCTTATTACTACATAATACAGATTAAGTACGAAATTTGGTGGGACATTTTACCATTCTTGAGTTATGTCCCTTTATAAACATAAAAATTGCTGAATTTTTCGTTTCCGTTCTCTAACTTTAGTAACCCCCAAGGGTGACTGGGGAATAGAAGTATGGTCACCATTGGTCTTCCTCCGACCGGCAGTAAAACCCGTGCTAAAGTGGGGCGTCCGTTTGGCTGTGCGGGATGTACAAATTTGCAGCATCGTCCGGTCAGAATGGGGACGTTAAATCCGATGACTCGTGTAAAGAGAGTGCCACGCTCTTTTCACGTTAAGAACCCTTGCAACAACTCTTTGAGGGGTCCGTAGGTGACCTGTTGCAAGGCTAAATTTCTGTCCCTATCCAATATACCCTCATTTCCCGTGGCAGTCTAAACTTCTCCGACCTTAATCCCTTAATCTATTACAGAACCTACCTAGTGTATTTATTGTGAACTTGTTCTCGTCCTGAATATGCATGAAATATTTGCCACTGGACGTTAAGCAACCAACAATCAATCAATCAATCTAACTTTAGTTTGTCTCAACTAAATGTTATAAAACTTATACACAACCGTTCTAGAGTTATGCCTGTTTACAAATAGAAAAATTGCTGAATTTTTAGTTTCTGTTCTCTACTTAAGTTAGCCTCAACCAAATGTTATGAGACTTGCACACAATGCTTATTACCACAAAACTCAAATCAAGTTCAAATTTGGGTAGCGTCACTTTTACCGTTCTTCAGTTATGTCCCTTTATAACTATATGATATGCAAGCGGGGGCATCATCTGTGTCCACATGTGTCCACTATCCACATTTATTTTCTATTCTGATCCCCATTTTGATGAAAAAAAATATTCTGGTTAAGCAGATGACAAAAATAAATATTCTGAATGCTAATAACCCCCCCCCCCCCCCCCCCCCCCCCCAATACCTCATAGTGTTAAATTTTGAAAAAAATAATCTAATTGATTGCGTCGAAAAACTAAATAAATTATATGACTAAGAAAAAAAAACATAACCCCCCCTTGAAGTTAAATGGTTGCTCCCTTAAGCAGCTAACATTCAATCAATCGAACCCGTTTCAATCATATTTGTGGGTAGATTTCTAATTCTTTATTGATTTGCCACAGGGGTATTAAAAATATGGTAACGTTGTATTTCTTCCGATCGGCAGTTAATCCTTTCAAAAGTGGGGCGTCTTTTGGTAAACGGACAGAGAGTCACAAATTCGATAGGACAAAAAGTCACAAATAATGTGATGACAATTGCTTGAATATATGAGAGAACGATCTTGAAATATTTTCTTTTTTATTACATATATTCATTTTTTAGTTTAGGAAATTGTTCATAAGCCTTGATAAATGAAATTTTATAAAATTGTAATCATGCATAGGATATATTCCTTGGCACAATGAAGCCATTTAAGTACCAAGCCACTTTGACATTTTGTTTTCATAACAATTATTTGATCATCATTGATATGTATTGAATAAATTTTTATAACAAAGATGCTTCATATACAAATAGTTCAAGAAAACATTGAGAACTGCAAATGAAAATTTAAAAAGAAAAAAATGTGTCTTCTTTCTACCAAAAGTTTTCAATTTTATAACTTTTTAAGAAGGAAATTTGAATGGAATCGTGTGTCTCCGTTAAACATTTACCTTTACCCTTTTAAAAACCTTGTAATAGTAATTTAAAAACTAAATTCTTGCAGAATTAATGATTGATATATGAGGCTTATAAACAAACACACAACGTATAAACATGGCTACAAAAAAAAAGGCTGACCAAATTCTGTTACGATTTCTTTGAGGTTTAAGTAATGTTACCTTTAAGTTGACTGGACTAAAAGCGCGGAAGGTAAACGGCAATACTAGGAAAGTTAGACGGTTCACATATAGAGAATGCTTCGGAAATGTGCCGTCTGGATATCGGTCACGAATATTGTCATGCATGAGTTGAGCACATTGCACGACTCTCGGCTTAAGATGACGTTCGCGATGGTTACGCTTAGGAATGGTAGTATTGTATCTATCTATCTATCATATCGGTTTGTTGATTTGAGAAAATCGACTTATAATGGTCTAAATGAAGGATGCTCGGTTGAATACTCTTGTCTTTATTGCCATGAGAAAAGCGTCAACTAATTGTTTTACGGTGGCATATGACCAGTGGCATATGACAAGTCGCGTTTCTGAAGCGATTTACTTAGCTGGTTTATCTTACCAAACAGGTCAGATAAAAAGTAGAGCATGAAAAAGGCTCGCATGTTGTCATACTGTTGTGTAGAGAACTTCCAAGGACGTCACTGTCGTTCTGCTCACCAACATATTTACTTTTGAAATGATAGAAAAAAAAATTATTCACCATAGCACTCATCAATATATATTTTTTAAATTCAAAATGATTCAGGCTTACTTTGGTTTAAACTGGCATAGTGTTTCAGCTGATTTAAGACAAAAAGCTATTGTAGACAACATAAGATCATTGACCACAAGTGACAACAATAGTTCATAACTCTATATCGAATTTTAAAGAACACAGAATTAAGTGAAGTTTTGGTTGTTTAGTTACTCCAATGGTCTTTACTAAACTGCCTAAAATGTAATAAAATGTTTTTTTAATGTAATTCTTATATGATGTATATCAGAGAATACGTTGATATGATTGGTTGAGAGGACTTCCGGTAGTTGTTCTTGAAGTTGTTTATTTTTCGATAGACGACGTTGACCGAACTTCTTTTCGTAACCAATGTAAACAAGATGGCGGCGATAATGACACAATCCGGATCGACGTTAACGAAATTTATTTTCAATTCACGTTTATAGGTCTTAATTAAAGTTAAATTAAATAATAAACACAAAACATTCGTTTGAATGATAATAAGAATTTTTGTAGTTTATTTTTTATCATATTGCAAATTTCATGGAGTACATATTTTTGCGTTAACCAACAAATATATTCATGCGCCATGCCTATTCATTGACACATGGTTACGAGTGTGGAAAAATAAATTCCTTATCTCCAATTTTAAAGAATTATAAGGATTAAACGATTGCAAATTGGTCGAGTTAATACACCAATAAATTCCTTTAAAAAGGCGTTTAATCCTATAAAAACTGATTTGCATTTGAAATAACTTTTCAATGTCATAGCATCACAATGCAAGTATTTTGTCGTCACAGTTTATTACTAAAAAAGGTGTAAATGTAAAAGAGAGGCGAACGATACCAGAGGGACATTCAAACTCACAGATCGAAAATAAACTGACAACACCTAAAAAAGAAAAAGACAAACAGACAAATAATAGTACACAAGACACAACATAAAAAACTAAAGACTGAGCATCACGAACCCCACCAAAACTGGTGGTGATCTCAGGTGCTGCAGAAGGGTAAGCAGATCCTGCTCCAAATGTGGCACCCGTCGTGTTGCTCGTGTTATTACAAACCCGGTAAATAGTCTTATTCGGTAGGTCACATTCGTGAAAATGGAACGGGACTAGTTACGACAAAAGGAACATATCCGATATCATCTGTGAAACGGATATTCCATAACGGTCAACCAACTCGTGATGGCGTCCGTAAAATTTACGAAGGGATGATTTCAACTTTACCATTTGGAACTCATATATTTTTGGTATCATCAACTTTCACTCCGAAAATTTGGCAATAATATACGTATAATTATTAATCTGGTTGTTCAATCATTAAAAAGTATGTCACTTTTTCCCTAATTGGTTTTACATGGCATTTTTATTGTTAAATCATTTAATCATTACTTAGTTATATAACATTTAGCAAAATTAATTTCATTATTATCCAAAAATAACTTTCTTCTGATAACGGAAAGAACTGAACAACTGTTCTGTCTGGTCTTTTAGAATTAGTTTTCCTTTTTTCTTGGTGAGAAGAATGTTTCCTATATTTCTGGAGAGGAGATATTGATCTGTATCTTTGGCTCTTAGAGGGTCCTGAAGTACGACTTCTATTTCTAGAAGAAGACCTTGAATTCGTACATCTAGAAAATGATCTGGACCCCAGATGTTTGGTTGATCTGGACCTTGACCTCTGATGTTTGGATGATATGGACCTCTGGCGCATTAAGGATGAACTAGACATGTCACTCCTGAATGATGGAGATCTCGTATAACGGGATGATGATCCAGACCTACTTCTACAACTACTTTCTGTCAGTAAAGAAGGAGATGGAAATTTGGTTTTGCTTCTTTTTATATAAACTTGACAAACTTTTCTTTTTATATATTTGTCTTGATGCAGGACAAACAAACAGTTCCATTGACAAAGACACGTGATTTCATGTTTATGATAGTACTTTATACATAATTTTGTTTAATTTCAAAGTTTATCATATAGGAAGAAACATACTCTTCACAAAACCCAGGATTTGACACAAATGTTGTTTTGTTTCTTGTGAAAAATAACAATTATTAAATTGAAATTCAAATGACTGTAAAATCATAAAAACACTTACAATCCGATAGATGTTTGGATGTTCTAAAGCAACTTCAACGTAATCAGTATCCTGAAAAGTACCAGAAATTTTGAATAAACGTACTACACGCACTGCTATCAAAAGCTATACTGAGAGTAGCTGAAATAATGCCGTTTCAGACACCATATAATACTTTTCTTCCACTAGACCATTACATTCTTCCATTCCGCAAATGTGTGTTTCTTGGTCATCAACACCAGAACCATAATCGTCGTCTCCATCTTTTTCCTCAGACACGTTAGAAATATAGTCTGGGTCATTGTGATCGAATTCATCTACATTATCATCATCATCCATGTCGTACATCTAGAAAATGACATGTGTTTGACTTTTGCATTTCGTGTATTTTGTTATTACTACTAGACATTGTGAATCAATATCTGAAGGGTACCGAGGGTGACTGGGGAATAGAACAAGTTTTTCTCAAATCTCAGTATTAACAGCACAAGAGTTCAGACCCTTACAGTTACTAGGGATCTTGTTGTCTTCTATCTGTACAAGGGAAGCTACATTATCCTTTTTCTTATGACAGTTTCAACATTGTTGGAAACGGAAGCTTCTACTTACTCCCCATAACACTCAAGAGTTCTCGAAAGTATTTGGAAGTTCCAACTCGTTATCGGTCTAGTTGTGTTGGGCAATGCCTTAGGAATTATCAGATTCATTTGGGTCATCATTATTCCTGAAAATCATTTGAACAGGTTCAGTTGTGCTACTTATATTATCAGTCCTAGTGGAAGGAACGTTAATGTTAATGACCTGAAGTGGCCATATGTTTATTCCCCAATTACTTGTATGTGTATAGAACAAGGGCCAAACTATCAAATAGATTCCTATTAACTTAAATGTTTCTTATAGGAGAAATCCTTCACACAAAAATCTTTTTGAAAAAAAAATTAATTCCTGTATGTAGAAGTACAAATCCCTAACATGGATTCATAATACATGTACATGTCCAATTTGTTCCACATAAAGACGAATCGTTATCAATGTTGTCCATTATAAGCTTGTGGATTTCATAAAGAAAAAGATAAGATTTGAGGTTACTTCATGACTGCATGAATTCCCTTGCTGTTTTGATTGTTTGCTTAAAGTCGTGGTATTTTTCTGTAAAGGATATGATTAATGTATTAATTAAATTGAAAGATATCGTGTTTTTTATCATAAAGATCCCAAGCAATAAGAATGCTGAATTTAATATACATTGCTTAAAGCCTGAGTTTCACTACTCTTATTTATGGAGAACTACCAGTGGTATGTCAATGGTATTTGGTATGCAGATATTAAAGCATTTATACATATCATTTTCCATGGAGATTATGTGTGCTTTCCTGCTCAGTCATGGTCTATTCATTTTGATTGATTGATTGATTGATTGTTGGTTGCATATTCAGGACGAGAACCATACTTCTATTCCCCAGTCACCCTTGGGGGTTATTCATTTTGACACTTTGGCTTAGTTTACATGTATTAGTTTGTGAAAAGGCCAATTTAAGATAAATCACTAATGCTGTTTAATGATATTGTTGTACAAATCTCATTTATATGGAGATTATATTACGCTGTTCCCTCAGTCATGGTTCGTTGACTCTGAATGTTTTGCTTAGTTTACATGTTTTAGATTTTATTTCAACTTTTGCATTTTACAATCAAAATTACAAAAAGCGAGACATATCTCTGTGTCCACAATTTATCTAAAATTGATCGCACTATCGTTATTACACTTTAAGTAGAAATAATGTTTTATGTTATATTTTTAATAGATTTTCAGAGAAGCAAATCTGCGACAACCGATTATAAGACTAAGCAGGCAGACACAGAAGAACTGAAGCTAGATTAAACGTTGTTGGGTGATGACAAACAGAGGAAGACAGCAAAGAAAACGATGATAAGCTCAGTCATACTACAAACACTTCAATTTACAACTTGTTAATACGGTGCTGGTTACAATGATTGTCTTAACGTCACACAGAAAATGATTAAGTAATTTTGTCATTGGTAGTACACTAAGATTTATAGGTAAGCCGACAGTAATTTCTAGGACAGAAAGTCACAAATATGTTGTTCAAATTGTTAGAGCTACTCTTCAAACAGGGTAACTATTCGGAAACTAACTCAGAATGGGGCAACCTATTATTTGTGAAAATTTCCAAAATCGTCGAAACAAATATGCAGTTCCAATTGCAAAGCATTAATACTTTCACACATATACCCGATTTGCATTTTATTGGTTGAAATTGTAGTAAAAATTTTACCCTCTGAAATCATGTATCAGAGATATCTCTTCTTTAATATAATTTAAAATACTTTATGACCGCCAAAATGCATGTTTTTGATGCGGTTCTACATTGAAAATATGCCGTGCAACCTCACAAATCAAATCATTTTATTGGTGTAATATCCAAATATTGAATGGTTACCAAGACAAACATGACAATATTTAAATTTGAACAACATTCATACTTTATGACTATATGTTTTGGAGGAGGTGATACTTGCAAATTTGAAAGTACAAGTACAATATTCATAATGCAATTGTTATAAAATATAATTTTTACAATTACTATAAGAAAATATATAAAATAGTCATATCTTTCTTACATTAATTAGTTTTTCTTATCAGCTAGGCTATTTCATAATACATATAAATCATTAACTCCCTTGACAGTAATTTTAGTTATGTCATACTCATTAAATGTAAACATAAATGTAAATTTTTCCTCATCAGACATTTTGGTGAAAGATGGAACTATACTCTCTATTTCCTGAAAAAGTTTTTGCCTACATTTTTCAAAAATTTGACATTTTAAAGTAAAATGATATTCATCTTCTACCTTCTTTTTACAGAGGAGACAAAATCTTTTTTCCAAAGGTAATTTACGGTGTCTACCTCACACGAAAAATAACTTTGTAGTTTGTTTTACATTAGAACGGCACGTTATAAATCCGATACAATCCTCTCTGCACGTTAAGGACCCTTTCAGTAACTTTTGAGGAGTATAAAGATGGCCTGTTTCAAGGTAAATGTTATGTCCCTATTCAATTAACTCCCAATTTCCAGTTACAATCGAAATTTCCCTGACCTTTATCCTGAACAACCTCCATCGCAAGGGTGACTGAAGAATACAGATATGGTCCTTACAGGGTTTTTTCCGACCTTATTAAAACCCTTGCCGAAGCGCGGCTTTCGTTAAGAATGGGGACGTTAAATCTGATGCCGCTTGAAGAAAGAGTGTCCAGCTCTGCACGTTTATAACCCTTGCAACAATTCTTCGAGTAAAACTATTTGTTCTTGTCCCTTTATGCTTGACATATATGTCATTTGACGCTAAGAAACCATAAATAAATCAATCGCTCTCTAAAATCCTCCATTCTTCTGCTTTAGTGAAATGCCAACGCCTATTCATCTACCTAAAATGACAGAAAGACTCGCCAGTGTACCTTGACTACTGTGTTACCACTGTAGAAGATAGATTGAAACAAAGTCCACTTAGTAAGTTGCCAAATCTAGTCAAGAGGGTACCTGTCATCATAGCGACATCTGTTCTGTTGGAAGCCTACTCAACTACAAACAAACCAGAAGATGAGCTGCCCACCTTAGAAAATGTTCCACTTTGATACATAATCCAGTTGAAGTCTTTTCACAGGCCAAGATTAAACAACGCCTTCGTGCTGCTAACCAGGCTTTGACAGCACTTGCCCTGAGGTCAATTTACCCCCCAAAAAAGGGTTGAATGATCAGGTAATTATATGACGCCTCATACTATTCAACATGCATGAGAGCATGTGATTACCACTAAAGACCTCACTACCTCAATTGCTGAGTCTTTAATAAGATGTAATTATAGTAGTTAGCTTCCTATGGGTATTTTATGGGATTGTAAAAGCATAACTATTCTGCATGTTTTAAGTATTTCTAATCAAATAGCTAAACTAATTTATAAATTCTAAACTTTTATTGTAAATACATGATCTATTAATTCCCTTCATATTTTAGATAGTGTATCCCCAAGGGTGACTGGGGAATAGAAGTATGGTAACCATTGGTCTTCCTCCGACCGGCGGTAAAACCCTCGTCAAAGTGGGGCGTCCGTTTGACTGTGCGAGATGTACAAATTTGCAGCCACGTCCGGTCAGAATGGGGACGTTAAATCCGATGCCTCGTGTAAAGAGAGTGCCCACGCTCTTTGCACGTTAAGAACCCTTGAAACAACTCTTTGAGGGGTCCGTAGGTGACCTGTTGCAAGGTTAAATTTCTGTCCCTATCCAATATACCCTCATTTCCCGTGGCAGTCTAGATTTCTCCGACCTCAATCCCAGACGCCTCTATTATAGAACCTACCTATTGTATTTATTGTTAATTTGTTCTCGTCCTGAATATGCATGATATATTTGCCACTGGACGTTAAGCAACCAACAATCAATCAATCAATTAGATAGTGTATGCCTTTTTATCTTTATCATGCATAAACAGTAAGGAGCAAGCTTAACGTCATAGTTGTGTACTACCAAGCCAGCTGGTTCTCGAATGCAAAAACGTCCGGTCAGAATGGGGACGTTAAATCCGATGCCTCGTGTAAAGAGAGTGCCACGCTCTTTGCACGTTAAGAACCCTTGCAACAACTCTTTGAGGGGTCCGTAGGTGGCCTGTTGCAAGGCTAAATTTCTGTCCTTATCCAATATACCCTCATTTTCCCGTGGCAGTCCAAATTTCCCCGACCTTCATCCCTGACGGCCTCTATTACTGGACCTACCTATTGTATGTATTGTTGACTTGTTTTCGTCCTGAATATGCATGAAATATTTGCCACTGGACGTTAAGCAACCAACAATCAATCAACAATCAATCGAATGGAAAATATGTGACTATGACATCCCGATTTCTAAGATTTACTTAATAAAACACAAAGCAGATATAAAAAGCACTACAGATCAAGACTTGAAAAAATATTAATAATCATACAAAACATACAGCAGTTGATAGCAAACACATACATATAGTATATAATAACACAGTACAATAATTAAATCAATATTATTCATTTTGAAAGTCTATTACAATATCTGTTAATTTGGTTAAGGAACTCTGTGAGTTAGGAAGCTGGATTGCAATCTGCTATTTTAGGTCAATCTCTTTGTACTCTCATCAGTTTGGATACTTGTCTCTTGTTGTAGTCTTGATCTGAGTTTGGTCTTGATTCTGTTTTGGCAGGAGAAACCTCTTTCACATGCCACACTGGACACCGGAAAACAAGTTGGTATATTCGTCTGAGTACTTGTTTAGTATTTGAGTTACCATCTGTTGTAGACTTGAGTGCTGTCTATGTAGCCGGTTGTTGCCCTGTTAACTTCTATTGGTATGTTGTCATTAACGTGGGTTAATACTTCTGGCAGTTCATATTTTCTATACGTTAGTATGCTGAAGTCGGCTGGCATGTGGTCTGAATTCAATCACTGGTTGATGGAACCCAGGTGGCTCAGGGGATCAGGCTCAAACCTTTGGTGCAAGTTGTTATTGATGTTGGTGAGATAGGCTTTTTCTGATTTTTGGAACTGCATTCGTAGTGTTAGTTTGTCATTGAGTGACAGATCTGTGTACTGTGAGTTGGTGATTGCAGTGAACAAAACAGTAGGAGTCTTTCTGTTTGTTAATACACTTCCATTTTACTAGGAAATGCATGTCTACGGACAAGACATTTTTTTCACTTTATTTGTATATCCAACTTTGATGGCATATATCTCCAGCTAGGATAATATGAGGTAGCTGTTGATAATTTATATACAAGAGAAAAAAACACATATTAGCATAAATTTCATTTATTTTTCTCTTTAATCACTACACTGTACAAGGTAAAAACAAAAGAACAAAATTGCATAACGAACGCATAGTATTCCACTTTGTATCATAACTTTGTAACCACTGAAGATTTTTCGTTGCAACAACCTGCAAAAGAAAGATGAATAAATTGTCTATAACAGTGAACCAATAATGTAGTTCACATTAGGTTCACTTATTAACTATTAATAGATAAAAATAGTGTAATTTTAAATGATGATTATTACATGCATTAAAAGGCCTACCAAATTAAATGTGCCTATGTGTATATATCTCTAAATTGTGAAACTCGCATTAGTATGAGTGAAAATAAGAGAAAGTTATATATCACTTAAATGTGAAACTTGCATTAGCATGAGTGAAAATAAGAGAAAGTTATATATATCACTTAAATGTGAAACTCGCATTAGTATGAGTGAAAATAAGAGAAAATTATATATTACTTAAATGTGAAACTTGCATTAGTATAAATACACCGTACATATATTACCAGAAATAATAAATAATAATTAATAAATAATACTAACTGGTAAATTAATGAATCATGGTGCATTATTTGAGAATAATGTAAAGGATGTTGGATAAGAAATCAGCATTACAGAATTAAGAAATCCAATGCCATCTACGACCTCTGCTTTCACTCCTGTTGTCAGACCACTATTGTTAAGTTAGGTCAAAGACATAGATCATTTTTCTTTTAACATTTTTTTATGATGTAATGAAAACAACATATGCAGAAATGACAAAAAAGACCCCAATAAAGAGTTGATGACTTACAATAACATAATAACATAAACGGTACCAAATAAGTCAATTTTGTCCAATTTTCAATGATCATTTATTTGAGAACAGCATTTATTAATATGCAATCCAAACATACAAAATATGTTCGTATCAAAGTTTTGAATAAGAATTTAACTTTCCTGTTTATCAGTAATAAAGTTTACATAGAAACCCTATTGAATATAAATTGTTCTTTGCTCTTCTTTGATAAATGCAATTAGTAATACTTCCCTAAGACTGAGGCTTCTTATTGTTTCTTTTAGTCCATTGAGTTAACCTGCTGTAAAATTTTAGAACTATTTGTATTTAAAATATTTGTTGTAGTATGAGCAAACAATATTGATAGCATGCACTTTATTTTTGAACTAATTACAATAGATACTTATTAATGAGCTGAAACTGCATGTTGATTCACTAATACATGTTGCACTTTATACATGAATTGCTTACAGAAGATTATCATTAATTGTAAACTTATGTATATATAACATTATTTATTACTAAATATTTTCAGTTCATCAGAAATTGTGGGTCGAAGTCTTCGTCTTATCAACAACACTGGCCAGGAAAACGAAGAAGTTGGAATAGTAGATGTTGAAGTTCTACATTCAATGAACACAGAGATCAGTAACTTGAAATGTAACGATAATTCGCACATTACTATTTTTATCCAAAAAAAAAATATATATACAAATTTCTCTTCGAACGTTATATTAATGAGTGCAATATGATGAAAGATAAAGTGTAGAGCTCCTTGTGATTATTTGGTGGACCATTTAAAGCATGTCTAGAGGATAAATCAATCTTATATTTGATGGAAATGACTCGTGGGAACTATGTAAAAATATAGTGGACAAATTGTGTAATTATATGGACAAAAACAATTTGTGGTGACATAAATGACACGGAGAACATATGAAATTCTGATAAAAATCTCAAAATAGCTTGTTAATTGCATTGGGTCCGGCACACAGGTTAAGGATTTTCATACTTGATTACTTTTTGTTGCATCTGATAATGTTGGGTTAGTAATTAAAAGTGTAACAAGTCACTTAATGCGATTCAGACTATTAAACAATTGACAGGATTATTTCAAAAAAGATTGCTATTGGTGAAAGGCAAATTGGAGCAATATTTTAAAATTTAACAAGCACTTACCCATATCGTGATGAGACTCACAACTTCGGTTAAACACCATCTAGAAAATCGGGAAAAGGTACTCTCTTCTCAAAATAGGTTTGCTGCATCTGAGGACCCCAAGATCGAATGCGATAGAGTTATTCCAGCAGCTCAAGTGATGAATACCCAGGTTCTTCTTAAGATTTCATACAGGACGCAGGAAACAAGGCAGACAGTTAAAGTTCAACTTTCCAAGAATAAATTATTAAATAAAAAAAATAATATTCTGAACGACCATTAATAAATAACGAAAAAAGGAAAAAAAAAATTTTTTTTTAGTTATAAAATAGTGAGGTTAGTCACACAGCTAAAGCATGTTGGGATAATTTTAATGTGAACTTGCAACTTTAATCATATTAATTTACATTGAAAAATAAAATAAGAAAATAAAAACAAAATAATCAAATATAATCATCCCCTGGACAATTCTGAAAATAGATGATTGTCAAGAACATAAGTGTTAACAAAGAACGAAAGACATAAAAAAAAAAACTTGGAAAACCGAAAAGTTGATTCATTTCTGTTGTATGTTATTTCGTTATGAATCATGTTCTAGAAAAATGCATTCTCTAAGGACTACTAGTATCACATTTTTTATTTTTCGATACACTTCCCCCGAGAGGACACCAGCCATAACTAATGAACCCAGCATCACAGATTCTGTGGTAAATGACGATTATATTCGTGATGAAAAAATTGACGCAAATTGACAGACTTTTCTGTCATGATTTGATATATAATTGTGTATACATTAAAACAGATCAACATATCTACATCATAAATAAAACATCAAGTAATGTATGTAGGACACTAATTGTTTCTTCTTTAACAGCACTAAATTTCATAAACAAAATTTAATTAAAAAGCAGCACCAAAAGTAGTAACATATACTATTAAATACATTAGATTAAATACACTAGATTTATGCAATACCAAAAGATAATGAATACAATTTGAAGTACGTATCCGGACAGGTTTTTATGGTCGACACGGGGTGGTTTATAAACACAGTTTTAAATTCCAGAATGTTTTTTTTACATTTATACAGGAATTAAATTACAATAAATGGCCTATATATTTACGTGTTTTGCCAAACGAGTT
This sequence comes from Mytilus californianus, assembly GCF_021869535.1. NCBI lineage: Eukaryota > Metazoa > Mollusca > Bivalvia > Mytilida > Mytilidae > Mytilus > Mytilus californianus. The sequence continues at coordinate 1,338,717 of NW_026262673.1, forward strand.
AATTCTACTATTCCGTCATGATTGATTGGTTTATTAGCTTGAGGGGCATATTTTATATACAACTCTTAAATGATGAAAATGTTGGTTATCATATCTACCAAAAAAGTTTGAAAAGTGATTGATTGATTGTTGTTTGCTTTACGCCGCATTAGCACAGAAAGGCTATATCACGGCGAGAGCTAATTCGAATATTATAACAATTTAAGGTATATTTTTAAAATCAGACAAAAGGTCTTTCAATAAACTAAAATTCTGGACTAAAGCAAATTGATTTTTTACAAATAAAAATCAACACTAAGATAACGTGATAAAAAGTTTCTGATTAAAATTTCATCAACGTGTAAAACGTATCATAAGCATCAATGTGTATGTTGCACTAAGCTTTGCTGGTTCCAATATAGAATTATTAATATAATTCTGGGAATTTTTGAAATGACAAATATTGAACTTGGAGAAATACATTTCATTTAAAAACCTCTCTGAAGAGGAATATAACAAATACTGCAGCCCCTGGGTCCCTATTATAGACTAATTAATAAATGTCGGATTTTGGTTCATCAATTTTGATTTAAACACCACAAATAGATATTCCAAGAACGAATTAAGATTCCTTTGTTATTAGATAATTATTTATATTTAACCGAATGTTGCACCATATTCAATTGTTGTTTCTGATTTAAAACTTCCTTGCTGTGAATATGCCATTCTGTATACCTTTGTCAATACATGTTGTGCTAGTCTATTTGTTACAATAAAGCAAATTCATTATAAAAAAATCAATGTGAATGTTCTATGAAATAGCCAAAAATACAACTTGTATCTGATTCACAGATGATGACGGATATGTTCCAATTGTCGTAACCACAATCTCGTCCTCTTTTCCTCGAATGAGATCTACTGAATTATACCTGCGACCGGATTTGTTCTTACATGATTGATTGATTGTTGGTTGCTTAACGTCCAGTGGCAAATATTTCATGCATATTCAGGACGAGAACAAGTTCACAATAAATACAATATGTAGGTTCTGTAATAGATTAAGGGATTATGGTCGGAGAAATTTAGACTGCCACGGGAAATGAGGGTATATTGGATAGGGACAGAAATTTAGCCTTGCAACAGGTCACCTACGGACCCCTCAAAGAGTTGTTGCAAGGGTTCATAACGTGCAAAGAGCGTGGCACTCTCTTTACACGAGGCATCGGATTTAACGTCCCCATTCTGACCGGACGTGGCTGCAAATTTGTACATCCCGCACAGCCAAACGGACGCCCCACTTTAGCACGGGTTTTACTGCCGGTCGGAGGAAGACCAATGGTGACCATACTTCTATTCCCCAGTCACCCTTGGGGGTTGTTCTTACATGAGCAACACAACGGGTGCCATACGTGAAGCAGGATTTGCTTAGCCTTCTGGGGCATATGAGATCACAACCGGTTTTTGGTGGTGTTCATATTGCTCAGGTTTTAGTTTTCTTTGTTGTGTTTTGTGTACTGTTGTTTTTCTTTTGCCACGGCATTTTCGACTAATTAGTGTGAATGTCCCTTTGATATCTTTCGCCTTTCTGTTGTATCTGCTGTTTATTAATATATATGTACATTTGTAAACAAAAGTTAATATAACAGTAATATAGTTTGAATATACAATATAGACAATTTTTTTTTAGCAATTTAGGATTGTACTAAATTTTGTCATTTGGGGGGAGGACTTTTATAGCTTACAATGCGGTCAGTGTTTTGCTCATAGTTACGGTGATCTATTGTTGTTTACATCTACGTCACATTGTATCTGGCGGATTCGTGTCTTTTATGCCACTTCACCTTATTTTATATTCAATCCACTCGGGTAGTCATCAGTTTGAAATAAACGTATTCCGTTTACAGTTCTCTCAAGGCAAAATCACACATGAATGCCTTTGAATGTAACGATAATTCGCTCATTACAGTTTATAAAATTAAATGTTCAAACGTTATATAAATGCACGCAATAGTATGATTTCAACTGTAGATCTCCTTGTGATTATTTGGGGGTTCCTTTCAAGCAATTTTCTACTTATCTAATTTGTATATATTAAATTTGAAAATAAATGGTTCATTGTATTTAGTTTTGATTATAACACTTTATTTTAAGATTGACAATACCGCGGTGGGATTTAAATATTTGAAAAAATATAATTTCATGGTCACAAATATATAAAAACAGTGATTATTAAATGTTTTTTTGTGTGTTCTTTTGTATATTGGTACAGCATAAATGAAAAAAAAAATAATGATATACCAATTTAAAGATTTAGAAACGAGAAAGAAGGACTTGACACTCAACACTCCTTATTTAATTTAACGTCTTATCTTTACTAATAAGTCAAGAAAAACTGTTGTACTGGTTTTGTTTTGTAACATCTGTTCAAAACCAATCGTTATGAGAAAGTTATTAGTCATACTTCAATATTTTTTTATTTTGAAAAAATGAATATCATTTGCAAGGATTATTGAATAACATTCGTCTTACGTGTTATATTAATCCAGTGTTTAACCACTTACTAGAACACTTTTTCTGTTGTCATTCATTTTTGAGTTTGTTTTTTTTTATTGGAAAAGAAAGTTTATTGATCTGTTTTTATGCATAACCTTTCGGAATTTGGGGTCCTCAATACTCTTCAAATTTGTACTTTATTTGGCCTTTTTAACTTTTTTTGATTCGAGCGTCACTGATGAGTCTTTTGTAGACGAAACGCGCGTCTGGCGCAAATACAAAATTTCAATCCTGGTATCTATGATGAGTTTATTGATAATGTCAGTTTCAGAGAATTTTTTGTTTGAATCAGAGGGTTTTTTTTACAAAGTAGCAATTATCCCTCCAATTACCGCAATGAAAGTTTTGTGTGGTTCTTGAATTATAAACTAAGCTATCTGCACGTTAAGAACCCTTGCAACAACTCTTTTCGGGTTCAGGAAGAGGCCAGTTGTAAGGCTAAATCTATTTTCCTAGCCAATATATCCTCATTTTACAATTTTGAATTTCATACCCTTCAACCCAGTCAACCCCCATTTTTAAGACCTACCTATTGTAAATGTGTTCTCTTCCTGAATTTGCTTGCAATATTTGCCATAGGGCGTTAAGCAAACAACAATCAATCAGTCAATCTTTAGTAACGAGAGAAAAATAACATACAAAATGGGCAATTAAAATTCATCAGTCAATAAAATCACACTAAACAGCAAAAATTCTATTTAATGGTATATGAAGTGAAAATGACGAACTACGAACATATGCTAGAATAGAAAACGTCAAAATGGACATGTAGTGACAAAATTGTTGACCTTCACAAGTTAGGCAGAGTGTGCCTAGTCGAATGTATGTAGGAGAAAACTATTAATTTATCTAAATGACAGTTGTTGCAGACATACCATTAGGTTTCTCTAAATACAAGAATTTAGATAAAAAAATTACACACATTTACCTAAATTTCGTTAATATAATAAAACAAGTTGCTTCCTTTAAAAAAGGAAAAGTAATACGTTAACCCGAGACGCTGACTGGTCACCAAATATGTTTTGCTGAATTTATTTTTGCTTTTGATTTGAAATAATTGACTGTTAATAGAATGAGGTAACCAAGATATTAAAACATCTTTATTAAAAATATGTGTAGATTCTTGCACAAATCAATTAAAATCACTGTTGGATATTAGTGGTTTATAGAAAATTGTATACAGCTACCATTTGAAATCACCTTTTAAGGCTTGACTATTTTTTTTATTACTTGGGAGTGTACATCATTTTTTCTCCATGTTTTAAGTTCAAAGACCTTATCCTATTGCAATTCTCAATTTCTGCAAACTGGATGTCTACAACAAATTGCACAGACCAATCAAGATATAAAGTTCAGCACTCAGTTTGCTTTATAATCTGGATGCGTTTATTTCATTTTTCATATCTTCATATTTTGTTTCCTGGATGTTTTAAATTATCCTTATACTCATTGAGGCTGTCTGTACTCATGGAAAATGTTATAAAGAGAAATTGAAAGTCCAATTTCCATGTGAAGTGTAACTCTTTGACACAAATTATAAGAAGATTTCGTATTTTGTTCTTGCGAGTAACACACCAGCTTCATTAGGACCTCTTATATACTGACAATTATTTTGGTCACATAAACATTTCAAATTTTAAGGATTTCCTGAAGTAACTCAAATCAATTCAAAAATTCAATAGGAAAACTTAGTTTTGAAAAATATCTTGTTTTCATTAGTCTTGTGAATACCCGAACATGCACTCAAAAGAACCAATTTGTATAAAAAGTTTATATTTGGTAAAAATCAATAAATTCATCATGACCACGTGGTCAGGATTAAAGTTTTGTACGTCAGACGCGCGTTTAGAATATAAGACTCATCAGTGATGCTCTAATTAAAAAAGTAAAAAATGCCAAATATAGAACAAAGTTATGTAAAATGTAGCATTTTAGGTCACTAAATTCCGAAAGGTTTTGCCAAATACAGCTAAGGTAATATTTTCCTCGGTTTATCCTTAGTATTTCTAAAATTTCAAAGTTTATAATAGGACAGTAACTCAAAAAGAAAGAAAAACATTAGAAAAACAACTAGATATCAGAGTACCTCAATGATGAGCATGCGTCAAAATTCAAGCTCTTACTGCCGTGTACTAGATTTACATAAGAAATGCAAAAAATCACCAACCACGAGTGAAATCAATGTGTACGCATTCACGTAGTTTTCTTGCGCAAGAATTGGTAAATGGCAAGCATGCGCACTGATATTTTGGATAAGAATATGCATTTGCGTCATCACTTATATTTGTTATAGGTTCAAATCAAATGTAAGTTGAATTCGGATTTCAAACTGCCTAGCTCAAGTGTCTGTTCATTGCCATTCAATCCGGAATTTGTGTCAACGCGAACCGATATTGTTGTCAAACCAGATTTTAAATCCGATTTTGTTGTGTCGTGTGATTGATTGATTGATTGTTGGTTGCTTAACGTCCAGTGGCAAATTTTTCATGCATATTCAGGGCGAGATCAAATTAACAATAAATACAATAGGTAGGTTCTGTAATAGGGGCGTCCGGGATTAAGGTCGGAGAAATTTAGACTGCCACGGGAAATGAGGGTATATTGGATAGGGACAGAATTTTAGCCTTGCAACAGGTCACCAATAGACCCCTCAAAGAGTTGTTGCAAGGGTTCTTAACGTGCAAAGAGCGTGGCACTCTCTTTACACGAGGCATCGGATTTAACGTCCCCATTCTAACCGGACGTGGCTGCAAATTTATACATCCCGTACAGCCAAAACGGACGCCCCACTTTGGTGAGGGTTTTACTGCCGGTCGGAGGAAAACCAATGGTTACCATACTTCTATTCCCCAGTCACCCTTGGGGGGTGTGTCGTGTGAAAAGGGTGTAATAATAATAGTAATATTATGTAAATAAACGATAAGACGTTTGTAGGGTAGCTGGTCAACACAATGCATACAATTTCATACATACATTGCTAGCTTTTAATAAATCTTTTCCAGAAACTTAAAATATACTATCAATAAACACAAACGTCAAGTATTTACTAATGGCAATTATTTTATCGAATACATCTCTTTTTTAAGTCTATTTCTATACAAAATATAAGCAGAGACTTATAAAACAATACATAAACGGTATAGAATTAGTAACGTATACGTAGTAATTATGATTATTGTAAAATATTAATCACGTTTTTTTTGTGAAATGCAAGGATTCAAAATTCTTGTGAATAATATCCATGCAACTATTTTTTTCATTCCCTACAGTTAAAACTTAGACAGTAATTTATATGTGTTCAATCCTGATAATTGGTACTCATATGTTGCATATGATTTTCATAAATGTATTCACTGTTAAAACCCGCGGGATGATAATATAAAATTATCATTTTTCTAAAATTGATGAAAGCGTAGTAACACCCACCCTTTGAACCCCAAAAACACACCCCTTTGGATCTAATTAAAACAATCAAAGCCAACATGCAAATACAGAAGGCTGCCATATGCCAACCAAAATTATACTTTCGGAGATGTTTTGTCAAGTTTGTGGAAGAAAGATGGGAGAAGATCTAAAGAACAATAAGAATGGAGCGTAAACAAGAAGTTTCTGTAGATTAAATTCTTATAGAATATTCCATATATATACTAGTCTACATAATGGAAGAAAGATCTCTTTTACCATGAATGTTTAAATATCATGTAAGTATAACTAAGAAATATATATAGAAGTGTTCTCCCAAGGGCTTTATAGCGAAATGAAACCACTATGCTATCCCAGATGTTTTTATAATAGAATGTATACATGTAGGGACCACAGTGCTATATTATTTGAAAAACCACTGAGTGATCTGTAATATCTGTGGAGAAAACTGAAAAACACTGCATTTATATTGAGATGTCAGACAGGGCCACAATAACAATAAAGAGCTGTGCCATGAGCGCATGATATGCCCGTCAGCCAATGTTCATGAATATTAACATTTTCCTAAAATTTTATTACAAGTGGTAAAAGCTGTTCAAAGTAAGAAAGCGAAAACTGAAAAACACCCTCTTTTTACGAAAAAGTCGCAAAAATCAAATTGAAATTGAAATTTAAAACAAAACAAAAGGGAGCTTATTATCATGGATACAAAAAATATCCTTAAGTTTTGTGTCATCTGTTGAAAGCGTTTTTCATTTAGAGCGCAAAAACCGCAAAAGTTTGGGGAAAAACATTTATGGTTGATCAGTAGCATATAACAATCATATATATATATATTTGACCTTATTTACCAGATATGCATATTTTGATTTGTTGTGCTTCTTCCTTCTTTTTCCTTTTTCTCTTTTATCGGCTTCCTTGTTTTCCATATTTTCTTTAGTATTATCTGCCTTTTTTGTTTTTCCTTTACAATTCTCTTCTTTGTTTTTAATTTTATCTTTAGTATTCTCTTCTTTCTTATTCATTTATGTGTTGGTACGCTCTATTACATTACTACTAGAAACTTTGTTTTGCCCTACAGTTGTAAACAGACACAGAAAATTACGAGTTTGTATAATTTCATTCACAAATGTTGTTAATGTTTTTTATACTGACATGATTAAACAAACTTTTCTTAAATTGTTCGTTTTTAAATTTTTAAATTATTAAAAAAAACTAAGGTTTCAACTCCCTCAGGCAAAGTTGACTTTAGATGAATTTGGCTATTTATTTTAGGTATTTTTGTCATATAGGTTTCGGTACTTATACAACCTCGGATTTCAAATGTTTGGCTTTGAGCGTTCCTGATGAAGGTAAATCCAGAAAAGCGCTTCGGACGCATGAAATTATTAAACGTGTTGTTTTCAATATTTTAAACAACATTGATCATTTAATATTTTGAAATATATAAAACATTAAAAAAGTTCAGTATTGATCGCGACACACCCTCTAGTGATGGACAGCAATATTGCCAAGTATCATTAAGATCCATCAAAGCATTTAAAAGTTACGGACTCGACATAATTCTGCACAGACAGACAGACAGACGAAGCAATTCCCATGTTACCCCCCCCCCCCCCCCCCCCCTGAAATTCGTTTGTGGGGTGTATAAAAATAAAAAAACCCTTCAAAATTTCACGATTACATGTCCTGTATCACAAGATTTTATATTGTGCATAAACAACTATTGCTCCTCCCCCCCCCCCAAAAAAAAAAAGAATACATAAATGTGTTATTACCATTTTCTGATAACAATTCATCAGTCACATCCTCCATCAACATTCTAATATTATCATCTACCCACTTATTCATTTCCTTGTACCCTGTGAAATCAATTACAATAAGTACATACCCATAGGGATTCAGATGCCCACGCCTTTTTGTTTCATATAAGGCCAAAATAAAAAGTATGCGTGTTTACTATACCCCTACCATCCCTCACTCTTAAGTTTTTTTTGCAAATTCCACTACGCACTATTAAAGTTGCAAAGTTTTTTTGTAATTTATTTTTATTTTATCTGAAAAAGCACCAAAGCATTGTGATACATGAATACATAGATAATTTATAATATATGTATTAATATTAAATTTTTCAATAACAGTCTAAAGTTAAAATGTTAATAATGCTAATTTTTTATTATCTATATGATAATTATCTATTAGATCATACTCATCATTTATCACTCTGGATTAGAGTACATGAATATGTTGATATTGTTAATGATGGCATCAGCCTTCTCCTCTTGCCACATGCATCACTGTCAATACTATGATGTTGAACATGAGAGGTACCAGGAGAGGCCACCAGAGATCATTAACAGATAAGGGTCAGACAGGACAGAATCACAAAATAAATAAAAACAGTAAAAGACAACCTAAGTCAAGGGGAGATAATTCAAATACAATCAAGCAAAAACAAGTGTATCAATATATATATAACAATATCAATTAACATCATAGATAGCACTTATATGATGCACACAAATCACTGTCCAGTTGTGATGCGCATCAACATATTATTAATTCTACATGAATTATTATAAAGCCTAAAGTGAGTACAAAAAAGAAAGATCTCTCCTCAAATGTAAACTAAGTTTTTAATCAATTCCCATTTACTATCAAATTTCTCTCTTGATTTAGGGGATCTGTAAAAGGAGGTAGATATTTTTTCTATTTGGTAGGAATTTTTAATCAGCTATCGCCCCTGTAAGAGTCGGTAATGGAAGTGATAAAGCGACATGTATAAATATAATACTTAACCAGAATAGTGAATAAGTTTAGGGAAACATCCCAAGACTCTGACCCAAGAACAATATTTTCCGCATTAAATATTAAAGTCAGATTATTTTTAACTTGAAAAAGTGCTGCAATTTCTAACCACAAATTTCTAACTTGGGTACATTCCCAGAAAAGGGTGACTTATAGTTTCTTTAGTTTCATTACAGAAACTACATAAGTTAGTTTCTTTTAACCCATATTTCTGCAATAATGCATTTGTAGCGAGAGTTCTATGTAAAATCTTAAACTGGAACATACTAAATTTGTTGTTTTCAGTGCAACAAAAGGGTAATCTATAAATGAAATCCAAATTTTCTATATGAGTGCTTAGTTCTTTACACATTTTGTCTTCTTGTTTTGGTTCTGTATACATTGACAAGATTTTTTTATAAAAGAATTGACATGACTTTTTATTGTTTTTAATAAATTCAAAATTATCATTAGATATGTGATAAACTTTTAGGAATAAAATATGATCTGTTCAGTGAAAATAAAACACTTGTAAATTTTGTGGAAAAAATAAAAAAAATACAGAGCTTACTTAATTCTTGGGTATATAGAGATTTAACATATATGGGAAAGATCACTGTTATTAAATCATTAGCTCTACCTATTCTAATTCAGTCATTGCCAAACCCACCAGTTGATAAAATAAAAGAAATTCAAAACATTTTCTTTAGTTTCTTGTGGTTAGGAAAACCAGATAAGATTAAAAGAAAAGTTATGATAGGGTTATGTGAAAAAGGGGGGTTGAAAATGCCAGATATAAGATCATTTTGTTATTCACTAAAGATGACATGGATAAATAAACTTTTAGACCCCTTGAATATATCCCCATGGAAAACACTGTTAATAGATCAATACAACAGATTCGGAGCAGACAAAATATGGTTGATGTCCCCTGATGGTATCCAAAAGATTTCTACAAATTTTAATAATTTTTGGAAAGATATTTTACTAAACTGGAATATCCTAAACACTGTCACTAATGACACTGCTGAAGGGATCATGAAACAATCCATATGGCTAAACAAGAGTTTGACAATAAATAATAAAACGGTCTTTTACCAGAGGTGGGTTGAATCAGGAGTTTTCTTTGTGGGTGATTTACTTGATGAAAATAGTGAATTTTTGACTTTAATGGAGTTCTGCAGAAAATATAATCTTAATATTAATTTCTTGGAATACCATTCTATACTTCATATGATACCAAAAGCCTGGAAAGGTCTAATCACTACTTCAGTAAAGTTGCAAAGTTGTTCCTATAGACTCAGTCAATGCACAAAAAAAAGAAAATAAATAAACAAGCAGTTTTGGTCAAGTGATCAATTAAAAACAGAGAACTGGCAGTTCATAGATAAAAGTCGATCACCGGTAATCGGTAATTGTCGTACATGTAAAAATTAATATCGTGTACCAAAATCATAACTATGCAAGGTCTTAGCCAGGGGGTTTCTTTTAAAGAAAATATTCAAATATCCTAATGCACAGACCATTTTCTTTTCGGGTGGGGGGATTCTGGGATTTTATGTTGAGTTAGAAATTCTACATTGTTAGTATTATGGGGGAAATATTGAATCATAATTTTTTTTCTATCCATGGTTCAGTGAAAAAAAATAGCATTACAGTGAACCCTCAACTCCTTTTTTTTAAATTCCTGGCTACGGCCCTGCTATGTAACATGCACTAACATAATGTAACAACAATTTTCCTTACCGCCGATGTTCAAAATACGAAATTGCCAAAGCCCAGAATAACCAGAATACTTCGACATTCCTGATGTTCCAACTTCCAACTCATCTCTTGCTGGTTCCGTCACGTTTTCCAAGTTCATGACCGAAACTCTATTTCTATCACTAATCCAACGCATGACTGCAAAGTTTCCATTCTGCATAGCTATGTTGAAGTTTTTTCTGTTTTCTGTTGGGTGGATGTTTTTGCGAATCCCCGCCAAATCTTCTTCTTCAAATGGCTTCATTTAATGCCATTGCGCTAAGATTCTAAGCGCCAATCAGAGACGCATTTCAGAATTCGAAGCCAATGAAATCAATCTGTATATATATACTTCCGGGATGCTGAGCGCTCGGTTCAATGGACCAATGACAACCATTCGAACAAAAGATAATCGGTCGTTAATATGGGGTGCGGACATCGTGACCACTCGGACCGAAATGAGAATGTTTAAATTGATATAATTTTAGGAATTTTGTAAACAAAATTTGTTAAGAGTATATTTGTGAACATTAATATTGAGTGTGTACTTCTTTGCATTTTATTCCGTCTGTGACATCACATCATACGATTCCCATTTCTTCACTAAAGCAACCGGCAAAGTTCTAATGAAAATGTTTTCAGATACTATTCATACAATAAATTCGCAAACTATTGAATTAAAACAAGTTCCAGAAAATTTTATTCACGAGCCAAGTAGTCTGGACTTCGGGACGAATGTTCACGATTTCGAGATTTTTGCGGGCCGAGATGTCCAGTATTCGTTAATACAAAATGGCTGCCCGGCAAAACAAATTATAAAACCAAAAAAGAAAGGCACAAGATCGTAATGTGGCTTTTATTGATTGATTGATTGTTGGTTGCTTAACGTCCAGTGGCAAATATTTCATGCATATTCAGGACGAGAACAAGTTCACAATAAATACAATAGGTAGGTTCTGTAATATATTAAGGGATTAAGGTCGGAGAAATTTAGACTGCCACGGGAAATGAGGGTATATTGGATAGGGACAGAAATTTAGCCTTGCAACAGGTCACCTACGGACCCCTCAAAGAGTTGTTGCAAGGGTTCTTAACGTGCAAAGAGCGTGGCACTCTCTTTACACGAGGCATCGGATTTAACGTCCCCATTCTGACCGGACGTGGCTGCAAATTTGTACATCCCGCACAGCCAAACGGACGCCCCACTTTAGCACGGGTTTTACTGCCGGTCGGAGGAAGACCAATGGTGACCATACTTCTATACCCCAGTCACCCTTGGGGGTGGCTTTTATTGATATGGATGGATTATTTCTCCGTAAGACCCCGCAAGGGATTAATTTGGTACGTTTAAAAGGTTTAGGAAATTTATCAAGCTTGAGTTTTTTATGCTTAAAAAAACGTATTTTCATACAACGTTAACAACAGGGCCTTGAGCTTAACCCCAGGCACGCGAGCGTCCTTCCATAACAGCACAACAGAGTTATCCGTGTCATTGGGACACAAAAAGATTAAAAACCCAGGCCTGTCAAGTTTTCATCAGGCTCTCGCGTAAGTGTCACGCAAGTTGCGAGAGACTTGACAGGCATGAACCCCTTTTTCTCTGTATCAACCCCCCCCCCCCCCCCCCCCCCGCCAAAAAAAAAAAATCCCGAGTCAAAAATATTTTTTGTCGTACATTTTTTTGGAATTTCCAACCAAAGGTGGGAAGCTTTTACTGAAAACCACAGGGACTTGCTCCCTGTCTAGTATAAATAGAATTATTATAAAATAGAAATAGAGACTATATATTGGTTGTCGTTCATTGATTGATTGATCGATTGTTGGTTGCTTAACTTCAGGTGGCAAATATTTCATGCATGTTCAGGACGAGAACAAGTTAACAATAAATACAATAGGTAGGTCCTGTAATAGAGGCCGTCCGGGATGAAGGTCGGGGAAATTTTGACTGCCACGGGAAAATGAGGGTATATTGGATAAGGACAGAAATTTAGCCTTGCAACAGGCCACCTACGGACCCCTCAAAGAGTTGTTGCAAGGGTTCTTAACGTGCAAAGAGCGTGGCACTCTCTTTACACGAGGCATCGGATTTAACGTCCCCATTCTGACCGGACGTGACTGCGAACTTGTACATCCCGCACAGCCAAACGGACGCCCCACTTTAGCGAGGGTTTTACCGCCGGTCGGAGGAAGACCAATGGTGACCATATTTCTATTCCCCAGTCACCGTTGGGGGTGTCGTTCATTGAAGACCAATGGGTGGCCTTGGGCTGAAATTTTCATCCGGGTGGGGTTGTCTCTTTGACATATTCACCAAACCTATTCTCGTTATATTTAGTGTCAAATACGAAAAGGGAAATCCTCATTTTCATGCCCACATCGCTTCATCTCGTTTTTCTCTCAATCAAATACAGTCGACTCTCGTTATCTCGAAGTCAGCCGGACCAGAGAAATATTTCGAGATACCCGTAGTTAGACTCAAACGAAAACCGGAAGTTTGACAGACCAAGGGACACAACTCTTGCTTAGCTTGGTAAAGCTAAAATAAATCCGGATGAATATGGGAAGGGGATCGATATTCTGGTCTCATATCGATGGATTTGTATGTTATGGTCTTTCACTATTATAATAACATTGATTTCACTTATTTAATTATTTTCTTTGAACAGTTAAATATTTTCCCTGTGGCTTTTGTCCGAGAGAGTAATTTCCAATCGATCTTAGCGATATTTAATTCATTTAAATTTGACAAAATTGTTAATTCTCGGATACAAGAGATTTTAGAAATTTAGATATATTTTTATTTTGTTTTATCTCAATCTTTCTTTTAAAGAAAAAATACAAAAAGATAAAAGACGCCGATTGGGTAGTTTTTATGTGATCACCAACAGAAGTCTTAATCCCCACTTTATACACATCCAAGCTCATCAGTGTAAATCACGATTAATTTAATTAATTTTTTTTGTAAACATTTTAAATAATTTTTCATAGACTTTAACAATGTATCACTAATTATTTATCATGGTGATAAAAGATAATCTTAGGTAAACACTCGTGGAAATAGAATGTCATAAATCAATACAGTGGTCAGTGACCAGAAATTTAATTACACGTGTATTGTCAGATTAACTCTTCAATCCATTTAAATCCCGGAGGTCATGTTTTGACATATGTGTATAAGTTCGAGATAAATAATGAATTTTGAATGCTTTTGTTAACCTTGGGACCGTAAATTTAGTTCGACTCATCAGGAGTCGAAATACATATATTTATATGGAACAAAGTTCGGGACCACGAAGAAACTTCGACTCATCCGAAATTTCGAGACAACCAGAGTTAACTGTAGTTAAATCCTACCTTTAGACCTTTTTCACCCTCTTCCTGAATTATTTTCCTATTGGAACACATTTATTAGAAGATAGTACACATTATTCATATTATCAAGTTGTATCCCCTTGAAAATGCCTTCTCTACATCCCCTAGGAATTAAAACGAAACTAAAATATTTATATTTGAACTAGAGATTCACTGCCGGGGCAGACAAGAGGCGGAATGAAGACTTTTCCGGAAATTTCTGCAAATTGTCCGCGCCCGCTCCGCTTTCGGATATGGTTAAAATTATTCTGACATATTTGGCTCATTTCTGATATACTTTAGTGTACCTCTTGTTTTAATACAGTTTTGTGTTTACTGTTTAGGTCCATACATGTATATATATATTGGTTTTCGTTTTCAGGTATATCATGTATCATCATGAAGAAAGCGATTATAGAAATAAAACCTTTATTTGTACAGAGTGTGGCTAAAGTTTGGCATCTAAATAACGTTTCACTAAACATCATGATTTAAAACATGGGAACAAATGTAAGTACATGTATATGGAGGATTTCTTTTTATGCATATGAATCTTGTTTATCAGAAAAAATAATGCAACCAATAAGGATGCATATCACCCATTTCTAAGTGCAATTTTATATTAAATATAAGCTTATTTATTGCGGCACCCTATAGTAATCATTCTGTTGGTCCGTCAGCATTTCCTATGTCGTACTATAACTCGAGTATGCTGTGACCAATTTTTACAAATTTATACACAACATCAAGTAATACTAGAGGAAGAAGCCTTTCAATTGTGAAGCATTTTCAATTATTCGTTTCCGAGAAATTGGACCTAGATCGGCAGGGCCGTATGACTTTGTCATATTTCAAGTTTATGCTGAACTCAAAAGTCAAAATTGCCATGATTGTACAATATTGAATCATGATGGCATCACAAATTTATTTTTTTAGCTCACATGGCCATGGACCATGTGAGCTTGTGTAGAAAAATGAATGGAAATGGGAAAGAGACAACAACCCAACCATAGAGTAAAAATGGGAAAGAGATAACAACCCAACCATAGAGTAAAAAACAACCCATGGCCACATTAGGGTCTTCAATGAACGGTAACAAATACACACACCCAGGGGCAGGCTGCAGTTGGCCCCTAAAATCATTAATATCGGTAAACGTTAACATGTTATTTAATAAAGCATGATGTCCTTATACTTAGTTAATAGGGCATGATTCACCAGGTGAGTGATGCAGCCCTTTGTCAGCCTCTTGTTTAATGTACAATCAAAATAGTTAGCAGTTATGTCAATATAGGTAATTGATGAAAAGAATATAAAAGAATTAAACAATTTTCATTTTATTAACAGGACAGGTCATAACAGTCATGAAGGAAGCAAAGAAGACTTGTATATAAAAACAGAAAACTCTTCATATCTGTGTGTCGTTTGCAAAAAAGAATTAAGTTCAAAGCAGAGAGTATTGCAACATCTTTGTGATCAACATGGAAAAAGTAAGAAGCAATAACTCGTAATTTATAGATGGGATTTTAAAGTACTTCTCCGTCTAAAAATCAGGCAATATGTGTATAAGATGTGGCACATGAAGAAAACAACACAGAGATTTTATTATATATAATATTATTTATAAATATTGCATTATCCAAGTGTTTATACCTCACAACCTCCAGAAAATACTGTCAAAGTGTTTGTAAAGTTTGCCTTTTCAAGATATTGATAGTGCATTTCAACTAAATTTGACCTATGGAAAAATGGCGGAAAAATATTCCCGCACATTTTCCCTATATAAGAAGTAAGAAAATATCTAAGTCACAGATGCTTCAGGATAAGTTTAAATAGCTTTTCAGCTGCTTTCTAGATGTATTGAATATGTTTGAGGCAAAAAAAGACCAAATTGAGAAAAATGATGTGCCACTCATTGCCTGATTCTTACACAGAATGGTACTTTAAATTCAACAAATAAAAAGCCATTATGATTCTCCTTAACCATAAAAAAAACTTAAATAAACGCAAGCATTAAGAGTGGTGAGTTGTACTGTGTGATCGACAAACTATTTCTTGAAATATTAAAATTTTCGTTACACTTTTCTCAGCTTCTATCAGATTGCTTTGATATTTTGAATATAGTTTTGTGGTGGTGAGTTTTACAGTGTTAGCATATTTTTGAGCAAATGCCGAACTGTCGAGTAATCTAAGGCATACAAATCTTTAAAAATCTTGCCTGACATTTATTCTATTTTCAGGTCCAGTTAAGAAGAAATATAAACTTTATGAGGATGACAGCAGCCTTCCTGTTCCTAAAAGCACTCTTCATAGAAAATCTACACAATCTGTACCTTCAGAACAAAATTGTCAAAATGTTGACGTAGAAGATGATCAAAGTGTTTGTTCAGAATTGGATGTTGATTTGGTAGTAGATGCAGATGTGATGAGAGAATCAGCAACTAAAGACAATTTACCGCAAAATATTTCATCAAAAGATGATATGGATCAAGACCATACTTCAGATTCGTTAGAAGACGCTGACTTTAAGATATCCGAAACAAATTCTTCATTAGACTCTGTTTATGATACAGACAGCACATGCAGCAGTGACGATGATAAAAGTCTAACTTCATCTTTAAGTGACGCAAGTCTTTCATGTAGCAATGGCAGCATTTCTTCAGTTGGTCAGAACGAATTCTCTAAAATTGAGGTATGTAGAAAGAGAAGATACAAATCCTAGTTTAATGTATGGAATGTGCATTTTGGCATATGCACGACGTTATAGTATGTCAAAAGAAGCTACCTCCAATCTGATAAGTTTAATTTCTGTAATTTGTCCAGATATTGTTATTGATGAAGGATTATTGCAACAAACAAAAGAGAAGACACAAACCAACTGTGTACATTACTGTGAAAAATGTGGAGCCATATTCCCAGATGATCCAAATAATTACATATGTCAAACACTCAATTGATACAAAGGAAATATTGCTGCTCAGAAAAAAGAATATCGTGAACCTAGATGTTCATTTGTAATTGCAGATGTTGTTTTTCAATTAAAGCATATACTAGAAAGATCAAATAATTGGGAGTTAATCCCTAGAAGTTAAAAAGTCTATAAATCATCTACAGAAAACAACATTACTATCCATGACATGAAGGATGGGCAGCTTTATAGAAACCTGTGTAATGCTGGACAATTTTTAAATGATAAGTATAGTATTAGTGCTCTGATGAATACAGATGGCATCCCTCTTTACAACTCCTCTAAAGTAAAGCTTTGGCCGATATTTTTAGCTATAAACGAATTTCCACCAGTTCAAAGGTTTTCACGAAATAATCTTGTTCTTGCTGCAATCTGGCAAGGAAAAGGTAATCATCCTTTTGTCCAATATATTTACTCATTTGCCAGTTCATTAAATACTTTATACCAGAAAAGATTTTCAATATCTCCTCCAGGATATGATAATCAGAACATTAAACTAGATATCATGTGTTTCAGTGGATTTGCAAGCTAAAGCGTACATAGCTAACATGTCCATGGAGAGTATGGCTGTTCATTATGTGAAGAACCTGGGAAAGTTATGAAAAAGGGAAAAGCTCATGTTCGTTCCTATCCATACCACCCTCCAGAGGACAGACCTGCAGTCAGGAATGCAATGGATATTCTAGAATCATGTCAACAGGCAACACCACAGAAAAGGATAAAAGGTGTATGCGGAGTTTCTGGATTGTCAACATTTAGCAACTTTGATATTGTAGAAGGCTTGGTTCCAGACTATATGCATGGGGTGTTATTGGGAGTAAATAAATCTGTGATGAAATTATGGTTTTCTGCAACCAATAGCTCAAAACCGTATTTTGTTGGTAAACACCTTGATGAAATATCAAGAAGGGTTCAGAAAATGACACCACCTGACTGTATAGAGCGCTTACATAGAGATTTAGACAAACATTATGCTAATTTTAAAGCAACAGAACTACAGACATGGTTGCTTTATTATTCAATTCCTTGCTTGAAAGGAATTTTGCCAGATTTATACTTGGAGCATCTTTGTAAGCTATCAGAAATCATTTTTCTTCTTTTAGGAGATAATATTTCAACCACTGATATTGACAGAGCTAAAAAATCTCCTAGACAGTTTCTATCGTGACTTTGAAGATTTGTATGGAAACGAGTGCTAAACCTTGAATCTTCACAATGTAGGTTCTCACTTGGCTGACTTTGTCTCTAAATGGGGTCCGTTGTGGGCTTGGAGCTGCTTTCCATTTGAAGACTGCAATGCAGCTATTTTGCAGGCTGTGCATGGAACAGGTGATATCGCATAACAGTATATTCATACAAAACAGCAAGAATTGGAATTAAATGCTTTAGAAATAACAAAGTATGATGGCTGCACATTCCAAAAATCATTTCTACTGAGCATGAGGCAGAATAATCGAAGTACGAAAAAACGTATGAGGAACTGTGAGAAAATTTGCCCTCCTAATCGGCAGACTGAAGGCAAGTGAAATTGCTGCGTCTTTGAATAATGAAATTCATGTACATGTATTAGTATTACAGGTTGTACCTACGCATATAGATATTCAGTCAATAGGGACTTCAGAAGATGACATCATACAGCCACTTGACATTAACATTATTTTTAAAATTTTTACTTCCAGTAACATGCATGTACCTGTAGAAGAAGACACCAAATCCATTGTGTTCCACAGCGTGGCACTCTCTTTACACGAGGCATCGGATTTAACTGCCGGTCGGAGGAAGACCAATGGTGACCATATTTCTATTCCCCAGTCTCCCTTGGGAGGTTCCAGATAAGAAAAAGAATTGGTTGAACCTGAAGAAAGCCCGACAAGAGGCCGTGATGATTAGCATCGGGGATGGTATCGACTTACCCTTACATATTCAGATCGCCATCAGTCTTTCCAGAGCTTCCAGACCATCTCTCTGCCCCAACACCACCATCGCCAATATATCGACCAGCAACATCAACTCAGACAACGCCAATACACAAGGAGCCTACAGCTTTCCTTACAAGCCATAGAAAAGCAGCTTATAATCTCCAACACAAGACTGTCTGAAATGGAACTGGTATCCGAACAGAAATCACAACACGTTACGCCACTAATACTTACTCCAGTTCCATTACCAATGACATCAACTCCAACTACACCTAGATTCCATCCAGTATTGCCTGATTTACCACCGACACAAACAACCACACAACTTCCAGACTCACCACTGCCACAGCCACTGACACTTAACCTCTCATCGCAGAAGTCTTCCAGTGCATCTGTTTAATGACCTACCCGAGTTCATGCGTCTTTTTGAAGACGACTTAAGCAGACTGTCGTGCTGTGGCAATAACCCAGGTGCCTTCGGTGTATTTCTACTCAAACATTTCTACACAGAGCTCTTCATAGCAGACCAGCTTCGGGTATACTATTCATACAGAGGCGGTGGTAAACTTAAGCAAAAGACAGCTGGATGACAGTAGGAAAACCATCATCAAAAGATCTTCCCATCATTCAACACAGAGTGTGCCTACCATGCTATGGTTGTCGAGAAAATAAATCAGTACCTAAATCGTTTCACGGTAATTAATGTATTTATTAAAACGAACAAAAAATAAACTCTTGAGAATGATAAGCCAAAATCAAGTAAAGGATATAATCTTCATGTGATATGTATTTAGTTATAATAATAGCTCTTATTAGCATTCTCCTTTCCTGAATTTGTGGAATGAGCACATGTTCAGGTTCTTGAAATAGCCGAAAGGAGAGAGCCGGGAAACGATCAATCTCTATACACAACGATTGCTTGATAATGCTGATTTTCAATTAGCTCGTTGTTAATGTCCTGAACTTGTCCCGGCTGAAAGGTTACGAAAAAGAAAACGTATATTGAACAAAATGTATTCTAATAACGTGAATGTGTAAGATATTTATTCGTACTTTTTCGGAAAAAAAAAGAAGGAAGAGAGCGTAGTACTGTGCATGTATACTTTCACTTTATGAAAAAAAAAAAAAAGAAAGAAAGTAAATGGGTAATTATTGTTGTGCTTATTAATTGTAATCTTTTACAAATAGGTTGTTTATATAACACTGACATCTTAATTGTGGAATTTAGAATCTGGCCATTGTGATTCAAATAGGGTATGAGCCGGTTGGTTCCCAAATCAAGACAAAATAAGATTTGCTGCTTTCCCGCTAAGCACAAAACATTAACGAGTAACTGCAAAGACGGGTCAGCACAGAATTGAAATGATTTTAATATGACTTTATAATAAAATAACACTTACATTTGTCCTGAAATATTAATAAGAGGTGTGTGTGTGTCGAGGGGGTTCTGATAGAGCCTTTTTGAAACTTAATAAATTGTAAATCCTGACATTTGTAGTTATTTTTAAAATTTTATTTTTATTTTTTTACCACCTTTTTTTTCTCGAAATTATATTTCATGTTTTGAACAAAAACACTGCCGGAATTTTCATTCAATTGTAAAGTTTTTGTTAGACATTAAAAAACTTTTAAACCCTAGAAAACCAAAACTGGCAGAATTGTGCTTGATTTTCATATGATGAAGTCACATATATCAAGTTTCTAGCTTTGTTTTGTAAAATTAAACAGCTTCATCATTAAACATCACAACCTATGACTCTTTTCACAAATAAAACTTACGATTAAAGTTTATTAACAAGTATTTTTACTCGTAAGATTTTATGACAAAAGTCGAAGGCTCGACAAAAACTGTGGCAAAAAAGTTCTTGACACTTGATATGCATTCACAAGTTGCGGACAGAGTTCCTACAGCAGAGGCAAGGAGGTGTAACACCCAAATATCATGTTTAACGGAAGTACCGAGTATTCCAAAAGAAGATATCTTACAGAAATATTCAGATGGAAATATTGTGTATCAGAAAGATTTAGTAATAAAGCTGAAAACACCGACTCGACTACTGGTAAACCCAAAGCAGCACTCCAAAACAAAATCCTCCCAGCTATTGCGGAATTTATTGAGAAAAAACTATGGCCAAATCTGACAGTTTGCTATGTAAAAGATGTCGGAAAGGGAAAGATCACAAAATTGAAAAAAGAACAGTACTTCGCGAACATCCTCGTTAATTGGTCAATACAATCTAGTCTGTGGCAAATCTGGCACACATCGTACCTTGTTATTTAACATAAAACCGTCTGATCTTGATAAACTTTCAGGCCGGTCAGAAAACCACAACTGAGAAAATTTCCCTACAAATTCTGACAATGGCCGACGAAAAGACTACGAACCAGTACATCTACATACAGAATATTATTATAGTATTTAGGGATTGTTTTGAATTAAAATTCGACCATTGCTCTTACACAAAAATCGCGTTTTAATCTTAGAGTTACCGACAAGCATAAATTGATTGATTAATTGTTAGTTGCCCAACGTTCAGTGGCAAATATTTCATGCATATTCAGGACGAGAACAAATTAACAATAAATACAATAGGTAGGTCCGGTAATAGAGGTCAACTGGGATACAGGTCGGGAAAATTTAGACTGCCACGGGAAGATGAGGGTATATTGGATGACATGTTAAAGCTATGCAAAGACGGGAATATTCCTGCATGGCGAAGAACCTTTTACTCTAGGTATAGATGTTCTTGCCCCAAAACAAAGACTAGCACTAAACAATACTGTATATGTAGGGGCCCAGATACTGGTGAAACTATGGTGCAATGTGACCAATGTAAAGAATGGTTTCATCTGACCTGTATAGGTATATCTGTTATTGAGGTGGAAGAGATAGACATTTTTACTTGTCCTAATTGTTTGTTAACTGATAGACAGCTACCCCCTGTAAATAACGGGGGTGTAACTGGTCATAAATAAATAAATAAATAAATGCTAATGTTTTAATCTTCGTCTTTCCAGAATGTCAAACAAGGGAGACAAAGAAATGAAAAAGGTAGAGGAAGATCCTAATTTGGGAGGTAGGTCTGACTACAACAATAATGCTACATTACAAACTGGGACCCTTCAACCCAGATTAGGACGAGGAACCACAATGGAGGGCATCGGAGGAACGTATGAGTTGGTATCGGGTGTGGGCTTCGTGCTAGTGGAGGAGGCCTCCACATCCAGCACACTCCAGGTCCATGGTGAAAAGGCAAACTTGCCTCCACTTGAACAGGCAGTCTCGCCTCCACTTGAACAGGCCGTCTTGCCTCTAGTTGAAGATATTTTAGAGAAGGAGGTAGGTGACAGTGCACCTGTAGCTGATCCTGAGGGGATCTACGATTATAGGTGCCCAAGAAGTGGCAGGATGGAACGAACATATATCCTGAGCCAAAGAGTCCAACACTGCCCTGTGCGCGGCTGTCCTGTGGTGACAAGAGGTGTCAAGAGACATCCTACATGTTTGCCCCTATACAAGAGCCACATCTAATGAGGGATCCCGGTTTCCATCGGTACAGGGGACATATGGTGATGGTTCTGGCACAGTGGCTCACTTTGCCAGTCTTCTCCAGGGGAGTTATCACGTTTTATAGTGTCCTTTGTCGGAATTAAAGCTCCTCCTTTTTAAGATGGAGGGTGGTGTTGTGTAATTGTCTCATAGATCTAGGGGGTTTCCTCTGTCTGGTGAGATCTACTGGTAGAGAGCAAAGAGACCCAAATTGAGACGTACATGGACTGGTAGAGAGCAGATAGTCCCGAATGGAGACATGACACAAGAGTCACGCCTGACCACGCTCAGCCTCTTCTTTACCTGTATTTAGTTACAAGACGGTACTCAAAAGACCCAAAGAAAATCCTTGTAGAACATCAACCTTAAGGTAAATATCCTCACATATTTACACCTGTATATAACATAATCCTCGGGGTATACGCAGAGCCCAGCGATTGATTGATTGATTGTTGGTTGCTTAACGTCCAGTGGCAAATATTTCATGCATATTCAGGACGAGAACAAGTTCACAATAAATACAATAGGTAGGTTCTGTAATAGATTAAGGGATTAAGGTCGGAGAAGTTTAGACTGCCACGGGAAATGAGGGTACATTCGATAGGGACAGAAATTTAGCCTTGCAACAGGTCACCTACGGACCCCTCAAAGAGTTGTTGCAAGGGTTCTTAACGTGCAAAGAGCGTGGCACTCTCTTTACACGAGGCATCGGATTTAACGTCCCCATTCTGACCGGACGTGGCTGAAAATTTGTACATCCCGCACAGCCAAACGGACGCCCCACTTTAGCACGGGTTTTAGTGCCGGTCGGAGGAAGACCAATGGTGACCATGCTTTTATTCCCCAGTCACCCTTGGGGGCAGAGCCCAGCGAGACAGGCCAAACAACACATTATAATTTAAGATGGCAGTATACGAAGATGACGTTATAAAATCGTGTTGACAAATATTTCGGCTTAACAAATAGCCTTCGTCAGTGTCTATAATTTTTACAATACTAATTGTATGTGTATAAATAGCTAAGTAATACAGGTAAGTTTTGGCCTATTGATGTAGTCCCAAATCTTGAACATCATAATTTACAACAAAACTCGATACTCAAATAATCGTGACTGTGTATATGTAAATCACAAAATGAGTGTAATATAAAACTGTTAGTATTAAATTTGCAGGTTGGTCCTTTTTAAAGACTTCTATTTATAAATATATGTATATAGTGCTTAGAAATTATAAACAAATAATACAGTTTTAACAGTGGTGAATTTATAATTTAACAATTATTTAATTTAAACATCTTAAAATCATAGCATTTTCCCATTGTGTACCCTAAAAAAGAAAACAAAATACGAAAACAAAACAAAACTATTTGACCAACTTTTAATGAGACAAACATGTAATCCGTCCTGATTGTTTGTATTGAACAAATAAAAGCTGGTGGCTTCGATTCAGACCAATAAATGCAAGTTTTAATAATTTTGTTTTGTCCATTCGAAAAAAACTAGCAAAACATATAATGATATAAACATAAAAAATTAATATAGATCATTATACAAAATAGAAAATGTCTTCCTTTACAGACTTTTCGCAAAAAGAAATTTTGGTTGTCAATCACTCATTTGTGACAAATAAATCACAGAATATCAAAACTGAAAATTTATTATTTTTCAGAATTTTGGCAGGAGCAGAAAAATCACGACCATGCCGACCAGAAGTCACTTGAAGTATGTACCCTGTTAATGATTTTTAAAAAAATAACAAATAACCCTTGCAACAACTCTTTGAGGGGTCCGTAGGTGGCCTTGTTGCAAGGCAAAATTTCTGACTCTATCCTATATACCCTAATTTTCCAGTGACAGTCCAAATCTCCCCGACCATCTTCCCGGAAGACTTCTTATACAAGATCTACCTATTGTATTTATTGTTAACTTGTTCTCGTCCTGAACATGCATGACATATTTGTCACTGGAAGTTAAGCAACCAACAATCAATCAATACATTACAAACTGCATCTGTTGACTGATATCGATATTTTTTCAAGTTGAAGTTTCAAATGTCTCAGTTATTGATAGCACATGTTATATCTCAAATGTACATGTAGTATGCAATGAGAACATCACCGCAATCTGTATGTTCAAAGTCAATCAACCATTAAAACATATTCCCGGTTGTTTTTCGACCAATGGAAATAAACTGTTAATACTTACTGGTATGATTTCTCCAGCTCAAATAGTCGACAACAAATAAAATTACTAGCATTGTCATTAACAAAAGTCGTTGGAACTGCAAAATAAAGAAACATAATATAGAAAATCATGACATGTATTTGTTTGAGCATGGTTGACGTGAATCAAATGTCACTGAGCTAATATATAGCAACATAAAAATAAGCATGTTGAATTCCAAGCTCTAATCATATCAGAAGACATAACAGAAGTCAAAACTTGTTTTTTTCTTTCTAAGAAGTTCCTGTATGAAGTCGGATAAATAGTTCTCCATTACAAATCATATGATAATGTACAAAACGAACAAAAATCATTTAACTTATTATTAGCCTATGTACATAGTTTTAATCACAATTTAATAAACAAAATACGCGCTTCAAATTCATTTTCAATTATTATTGCGTATTTGTAAATATATATATATAGGCCACGCTGCACAAAACAGTAAATAATAATTAGATCAATGAAGGACTACTGAAAACCTAAAGAAAGAAGAAAACAATATTTCAAAGTAAAACAACAATTTTTACCTGTCAATCAAGAGGAGTAGTACAGTTATGTTCTGAATTCACTAAGTTCAAACGAAGATACAAAGTATTTATATGCTAAATCTCTACATACTTGTGTATAGCATACATAACTGAGCACATTCTTTAATAGTTATCAAGTGTACCAGGCTAATAATTTTATACGCCAGACGCGAGTTTCGTCTACATAAGACTCATCAGTGACGCTCTGATCAAAATAGTTGGAAAGCCAAACAAGTATGAAGTTGAAGAGCCTTGAGGGCCCAAAGTTGTGCCAAATACGGCTACGATTATTTATGCCTGGGATAAGAAAATTCTTAGTGTTTCGATTAGTTTTATACTTTTGTAAACAGTAAGTTTATTAAAATGACCATATAATTGATATTAGTCTCGATATCGAAACGATAAGTGCATAATAGAAAAATAAATACATAGCTCAGTACTGTTAGGCACAATGACCATCTCTATTTTAATCTCAAGAACCAGATACCGGTTAATATTGGGAAATTTTGGGTGGACATTACTATAATATCCACTCTTTACCTGGTTAATTATTGTAAGAAATAAAAAGATGAAAGTGTTAAAAGTCATTTAAAATGTTCTCGTATCTATTTTTATTGTAAATTCTAATAAATGGTGATTTACAATGATTTATTAGTACACAAAATAAAACTGTTTCGTCCCTGCCAAGGGAACTCATCAGGTGACTTTTGCACTGACTTTAGCATTGCAATCATTACAATTTGTACTGGTTTTGGTGTTGTCTTCTAATATTGTATTGAAGTTCCAAATAAGGTCTTTAGGTTTCAGTTTGAAGTTTAAGGTCAAGGTGGTTGAACTGTGAATATAAAAATTGATTATGTAAAGGTAAAATTTACACCATATATATTTTTTGGTTATTAGTAACACCATAAATTACAGAAGCCTTTAGAGTAAAGGTCCTTCATATACCTTCCATTTCCTGCAGGAAGATGATTTTAGTCTTGCAGTTGAATAGACATGAAAAATTGTATTGTTTAATAGGGTCTTCAAAGATCCATTTTATTACTTTCAACCCATGTTTAGTTATCATTTATTGGGGCTGCTGTTTCAGTAATTAATTATCACACCGCGCAATCCCAGGCGATAGGTAATAAGACACTGGTAACTTCTCTTACCTGTAGTTTTTTTTACCTGAAAAAATTATGCATTTTCAATAAAAATAATATCTGGATTTAAAATGTTGAAATAATCAATATGTTAATTCTAAATATATATCTAAAATATGCAATATCATAGTTTATAAGGACTTAATTTGAAGGTATAGGTGTTAAAGATAAATAAAACATATCAAATTCATTTTTATCAGCTGAAATATGCTAAAAGATAAAAAATTGAATATATTTCACTTTTGATCAAGTTTTTACTTAAATAAATAGTAAAATCCACCATGAAAATTTTAATTGACCAATATTTGCCAGTATTGACCATTTGCAGAATATTGTCCATGGCGGTATATACCGCCAATCATGCTGCCTAGTCCCAAGGGTCATCCCTATGGAGAATGCTATCATTTCTTGTAAACTATTGAGATTCCCACCCCTAAACCATATTTGTTCCTGTTTGTCATGTCAAATTGATTTGAATGATACACCTGGCTATTCAATGTTCATCCCCACACCTTGCCTTAGAGAATGTTATCATATCTGGTAAACTATTGAGAACCCCACCCCTTAACCATATTTATTCCTGTTTGTCGTGTTAAATTGATTTGAATAATATACTTGGCTTGTCCCCAGAGGTCATTCCCACCTCTTCCATTAGAGAATGTTAGCATATCTTGTTAATGGTTGAGACCCCCACCCCTAAACCATATATATTCCTGTTTGTCATGCCAAATTGACGAATAGTAATCTGTTATCTATTCTGGTGTTACATGGGATTCTATTGGAGGCTCTTATGATTTGATAAAGTAAATGATTGGATGTATTTACTTGTGACTTTCAAGTGCAGTATACCTATATATAATTAACGTTGCCACATTTATTTTACTCCATTTGTAACAATAAGTTAAAAGATGAATAGTCAGAAGAAAAACTAAAATGGTCCTTGTTAGATGGCAGGGAAACGGCTCCAGTGATTATGATGGAAAAGAACATTGGGTGAAAAAAAAACCAGTTTAGTCGAGCAAGACACCAAACTGTCCAAAGTTGGAGAAGCAGTTATGGTGAAATGGTTTTCAGAAAAATGGAAAGGAAAACTAATTTCTTAAATTTCTTAAAGATGTTAAGGAAACTAGTCTAAAGGTGAAACGAAAAGAAAGTATACCAAAAGTGAAAAAATTGGATTAAATCAAAAAGAGAAAGAATAAATAGCTGCGCCACGAGCGCAAGATACGCCCGTCGTCTTGTGTGAGAGGTTTTATACAATAATCATAAATCGTTTTTGAGATACGACGAGACATGTGAAAACCCCTTTTTTTATATATAAAAAAAATCAATATCTCTGAAATAAAATTTTGAATCATCACCACTAGGTATAAAGATCTTTAGATTAATATAATTAAGAAGTGTGTAAAGTTTTAAGCAATAATCATAAATCGTTTTTGAGATACGGCGCGACATGTGAAAAAAACACCTCCCTGTTTTAGTTACAAAGTCCCGTAACTCAAAAAGTTTAAATCTTATTTTCACCAAAAAGTATACAGATCGTTTGACCATCATCAAAAACAACTATGTTAAGTTTCATGAAATTTGGATAAGTCGTTCTCGAGTAACGATGAGACACGTGGACGCCGGACAGACACACAGACATACGGACGCCGGACATTTGTATACCATAATACGTCCCGTCAAAATTTTGACGGGCGTATGAAAAGGAAAGGTAAGAATTAATTATGAAAAATATGTTAATCTAGTATTCTTAAAAGCATTTTCTTTTTTTCATTTAGCCTGCTATTGTGTTTGTGAAAGAGTTACATTTTGAACTATTTTGTTGATTGAAAAGTTTTCAGGTTATCATGGTTGTTGAGTTTGTCAAAAAAGATAACTGGGATACATGACTATTACTTATGTTAAAAACAATAGTGATAACTATTTCATATGTATTACTACTTTAAACAAACTGACTATTAGGTTGAATTTTTTTTTACACATCTTGGAAAATTCAAATGTTTGGATTACTTTCTTATATAAAAGGGTTTTCTGGATTATCCCTTCGCTGCTTATTTGTTTGCTCTATTTCCTAGATAATGTGAATGATGTGGGTCATTATATGGCATATACTTCATGCAAATACTTATTATTTTGTTCTAATATTTTAACAAATCTTATGAAATAATTTAATTTATTGTCACAATTATTTTATGGTTAAAATTGCTAAATACATTTAAACAGAAACTATTTTTTTATTAAGTATATATTTTTTTTACATTTTATTAGTTGTATTTACTATTTATATAAAGTTATGTAAAAGAACTACATGCAAGATTTCACACACAAAATGATAAAAGTACATTACACAATGCATATTATTCCATTATTGTGTTTCCTGCACATTCAGTGCTATAATTAATAATTGCTAAAAAAACAAATGATACATTATTTACAAAATATTTTTATTATGTTCTCATAAATATATTAGTATGCTGAAGTTTCAATATATCTTATGTTTTTCTGTAATAAATTATTAGTTTAAAGGGAAAAGATTTGTTCTGAACATCAAATAGGCGAAGGTAGAATAATGATTTGTACAAGTTATTATCTTTTTCTTAATAAAAATTGTACAAGTAATTACTATAATTGAATAACTTGTATGATGGCATCAGAGGACTGGATGAGAAAAAGCTTTTGGTTATCGAAACATGTGGACTTAAAACTAGGTACTTACTCTTGAGTTTAAATGTAAAGGGAAAGATGTATCGGTTAATTTCGAAAAAAAAACTGATAGTTCATCCCAGGAGGAAAAAGACAAAATCAGAAATTTTGCTTTCTAATTTGACAAGATTTGAATCAGTGCTGCAGCATGTCATAAACTGAAAATGCTTTCTGGTGAGCATTCTAAATAATTATACCAAACGAACCACAAGGTGCAACATGATATTAAGTGAACTTAAAGGGAGATAATTCATCATATTTTTCTAGATGGTCCGAGAACACAGTTATTTCGTGATGCATTTCCTTTAAACAATAAATGAAAATTTAAAAAATCCCATCTGCGCTTTCTCAATAAAATTTTTACAGTGTGTTGTACTACTTTTGGGACAAATTATATCAAAATTATAGAAAACTTCATCAGTTCATTTTCAAAATATGGACATTTTGATGTTAAGGGGGTCAGGAAATCTTTTGACAGCTTCCGAAATGCTAATTTTTGACCTTTTTCAGCTGGACAGTTGTCAGATTTGCATACCTGCCATGGCATTTCTCGTGCTGCCCGTTCCTGTAACCGTCACACTTGGCTTACGAATAATGACACCAATAACACTTTATAAACTCCTGACTGGGACCTAATTATATGCCTTTGGAGACTTTCCCTAAATGGAAATCGCTTCCCACGGTAATTGCATTGGTAAGCGTAGATATAGTCAGTTTTATGTAAATCAATCATACTACAAAATAAAAACGTTTTTAACACAGTGACCCTCTGTGGTTCTTGCTGGGAGTAAAAACAGCCTTACATCTGTCCATCATCATGACACATGGTGTTTTTTAAGGTTGTATGATCCGATGGCATATAGGCCATCTTAAGGTACGGTAAATATTGTTCCCAGTCCATTTGGTGTTTAGCCACAAATCTGCTTATCATGTCTCCAATGGTTGGATTTAATCTTTCCAAGATATTTCAATTTAAAATTTGAATTTACAAGCTTAAAATCGCAACGTTTGTTCATCTTTATATTTTCTGGATATCTAGTCGTTTCCCATATTCTTGGCAGTCCCTGTTGAGGGTGATGAGCATTTGCAGTCTTTATGCTGCTTACTGATCCAAGTAGAATTTTTCCGATTTGTGTTGGCGGTCAAACAGAAAAATTTCTCTAGTACCCAAATCCCTTTAGGGATTATCTGATTCTCTAGGATTGACACGATTCCCCTTCTATAAACATTCATATGAACTTCATTAAACATAAGTTCAGAAACCAAAGTCTTGCAGTGCTGACTATCTACTTCCTTAATGTCCTGATTTCAAAGTATATTGCAAGAGGCATCAGATTTAACGTCCCCATTCTTGTTCATCCTGCTCATGCACCCCTACCCCTTGGACAGGGTTTAACTGCCAGTCAGAAGAGCAGGTGACCATATTTCCATTCCCCAGTCACACCTAGGGGGTAGTATTGGAGGAATTTAAGGTAGTGTATGCTGGTAGTTAATCGAAGTAAATAACCCTTTATTTTCAGTGTGTACATATTAAAGAAGTAACCATAAAAATATTTATAAAATTGTTTTGTCATTTTTCTTTCTTGTTTATGAATGCATCCCTTGCATGCTAAAACATTGAATTTTGATTTTCTTTCATTAATTGTTCCTCAAATCTGTGTGGTAAAAATGCCAATGATAAGCTGTTAAAAATATTTGAAATTTGGGTAATCTTGTTATTAAACTTTAAAATGTTCTGTAATGGTTCAAGTAATTGTATTCTGATTTGACAATTTCTCTGCCAAGCTATGATATTTCGTCTGGCTTTTGCACATTTTACATACCACATAGCAATCTATTAAAGGCATACATTGTTCAAATCTAATGGTCTAGCTCTATAATAATCATTTATATTGTTGTAAAATATTTCAGTACTATTATCAGGCAACTTTTCACGTTCTGCTTTAGGTTTTAATACTCTGTATCTAAACTTGGGGGATTTGTCTGGACCTGAGCAGGTTCCTCAGGAGCAGCACTTGCTTTGCTAGTCTTGCTGGTGCTGGTCTCAGCTAGCCTTTCCAAAAACTGATTAATTTTTATATCTGTTTTCTTCACAGTTTCATGTAACTCAGTCACTTTCTTTGTGAGGATCTTCAGCTCAGAAAGCACTCTCTGCAACAAAAAGTGTTTTCGATATAGTTTAATTCTATAACTCCCCATCTCACTGGCATTTGGTGTGATTGTACTGCGAATCCCGGTAATTGTTCGTGTAGTAACAACTCTCTGCAACTACAAAACAAATGTTATTGAAAGTTCAAAATAGTGCTTTTTGGAACGACAAACAATACTCTTATATAGAACATTACTTGACATGTCAGACATTGTATGTATCTGCAGTACGTGTATTGCATGCATTTATCTGCTGTGACTATTTAGGGATACGAATACGATTAGGTCAGTGCAAAATATATAAATGTTCATGTATTGAAAGTTAAACAAGAATATGAAATTTAACTATCGTTTTTTAAGAAATAGTACAACAAAATGTAAAATAAATTATTATTTACGTAATCACTACTACTCCTTACCTCCATCACAGACGGAATATCTCCCATAGCCTCGTCAGGACACAGCGATTCTAATCTTAGAATTTGGAGTGCTAGCTCTGTTGCCCCACTGAGTGTCAGTAGATCGTCTTCTTCAGTGTCGGACCCATCAAATCTTAGATGGAAACTATTTGAATTGTGCATTTTACGAGGAGTTTCATCTTCATCAGATACTAGTATTGGTCTGGAAGTTGAAGCTGACATCAACATCATGTGAATGAAGAGGGAATCGCTATACTCACGCGATATGTACATGGAAGTTTTATTATGCAACGCTTGATAAAATGGACACTTTGTGATGTAACTAATTGTACCTTCCCAGCATATAACATATTTTGGTTGTTTATCAAACTGCCTTGAAATTACTGGTCAATAACTTTAATCTGAATGCTTGACAAAAAATATCTGGACTCCCTTGAAATATATTCACCGACTTTGTTGTTTTAATTGTTAAAATGTTTTGCAACTCGTGTGTGCGGGTTAGAAAAACATTTTAACAATTAAAACAACAAAGTCGGTGAATATATTTCAAGGGAGTCCAGATATTTTGCAACTCGTGTGTGCGGGTTAGAACCCCAAGGGTGACTGGGGAATAGAAGTATGGTCACCATTGGTCTTCCTCCGACCGGCAGTAAAACCCTTGCTAAAGTGGGGCGTCCGTTTGGCTGTGCGGGATGTAGAATTTTGCAGCCAACTCCGGTCAGAATGGGGACGTTGAGAGTGCCACGCTCTTTGCACGTTAGGAACCCTTGCAACAACTCTTTGAGGTGCCGTAGGTGACCTGTTGCAAGTCTAAATTTCTGTCCCTATCCAATATGCCCTCATTTCCCGTGGCAGTCTAAATTTCTCCGACCTTAATCCCATATTACAGAACCTACCTATTGTATTTATTGTTAACTTGTTCTCGTCCTGAATATGCATGAAAAATTTGCCACTGGACGTTAAGCAACCAACAATCAATCAATCATGTGTACGGGTTAGAAAGATATCGAAGTTGCGAAAAGTTGATCCGATGGAATGACTTCTTCGGTTAGTTGTTCCTCATTTAACAACTGCCTCATTGGTGATGGAGAGCGGGGCTGCACACCCAACAGGTCAGAAAAATCTGGCATGCTGCCATCCAGAAATTCAGTCGATTGTTGTTTTGTTTCATTTGGGATATTCAGTGTCTGATCTCTGGGGTATATTTTTTATATTTTTACCTCTCACACATATAACTAGTTCTTCCTGTTGTCAGATTTGCATACCTGCCATGGCATTTCTCGTGCTGCCCGTTCCTGTAACCGTCACACTTGGCTTTCGAATAATGACACCAATAACACTTTATAAACTCCTGACTGGGACCTAATTATATGCCTTTGGAGACGTTCCTAAATGGAAATCGCTTCCAACGGTAATTGCATTGGTAAGAGTAGATATAGTCAGTTTTAAGTAAATCAATCATACTACAAAATAAAAACATTTTTAACACAGTGACCCTCTGTGGTTCTTGCAGGGAGTAAAAACAGCCTTACCTCTGTCCATCATCATGACACATGGTGTTTCTAAGGTTGTATGATCCGATGGCATATAGGCCATCTTAAGGTACGGTAAATATTGTTCCCAGTCCATTGGTGTTTAGCCACAAATTTGCTTATCATGTCTTCAATGGTTGGGTTTAATCTTTCCAAGATATTTCAATTAAAAAATTTGAATTTACAAGCTTAAAAACGCAACGTTTGTTCATCTTTATAATTTCTGGATATCCGTACCGGTCTTCTAGTCGTTCCCATATTCTTGGCAGTCCCTGTTGAGGGTGATGAGCGTTTGCAGTCTTTATGCTGCTTACTGATCCAAGTAGAATTTTTCCGATTTGTGTTGTCGGTCAACAGAAAAATTTCTCTAGTACCCAAATCCCTTTAGGGATTATCTGATTCTTTAGGATTGACACAATTCCCCTTTTATAAACATTCATATGAACTTCATTAAACATAAGTTCAGAAACCAAAATTATGCAGTGCTGATTTTCTACTTCCTTAATGTCCTGATTTCAAAGTATATTGCAAGAGGCATCAGATGTAACATCCCCATTCTTGTTCATTCTGCTCAAGCACCCTACCCCTTCGAGAGGGTTTAACTGCCAGTCAGAAGACCATGTGAACATATTTCCATTCCCCAGTCACCCTTGCGGGGTACTATTGGAGCAATTTAAGGTAGTGTATGCTGGTAGTTAATCGAGGTAAATAACCCTTTATTTTCAGGGTGTTCTTATTATAGAAGTAACCATAAAAATATTTATAAAATTGTTTTTTCAAAAAGCTTTTAGTCATAGCAAATGGATCAGATTCACATTTTAGTTGCCTACAGAATTTGTACTATGACATGGATTCAATATAGCCTGAATTTTTTCTTGAATATTCAAGACAACACCGAGTTTATACAGCAGCATGGCAGGTTCTGCAAAGTAGATCTCAGATTCAAAGTCCCTTCTCAGACAGCACATCTCAATTTAGTATAGTTTAAATGTGCAAAAAGCCTAAGGTATTGTACTCAAATTTCCCTCTCTGACTGGGCATCTCAATTTAGCAAGGGGTTTAATGTGCACAAAGCCTGGTATTATACTCTCCATATATATATATATATATACAAGGCTTCAGATTCAAAGTCCATTCTCAGACATAAATCTCAATTTAGTAAAGCCCCCAAGGGTGACTGGGGAATAGAAGAAGAATTAATGCATTGCCACACCACCTACAGAGCTCTCAGAGCAGTTTGATTCTTGAATTCACATTGCGACACCACCTACAGAACTCTCAGAGAAGTTTGATTCTTGAATTTAAAGTGACGATGGCACTTTCAACAGATGAACATCAGATTGACTTCCCAATAAGTAAAATGAGTTGGAAAAGTGGTCGATACAATATTTTGGAACCACCTGTCATGGCAAATGAATCAGATTCACATTTAGTTGCCTACCTGATTTGTACTATGGCATGGATTCAGTGTGGCCTGAATTATGTCATGAAAATTCAAGACAAGACCAAGTTCATACAGCAGCATGACATGTTCCTCAAAGTAGATCTCCGATTCAAAGTCCCTTCTCTGACAGCACATCTCTATCAAGCAAGGGTTTTAATGTGCACAAAGCCTGGTATTACACTCTCCATATATATATATATATATATATATATATATATATATATATATATACAAGGCTTCAGATTCAAAGTCCCTTCTCAGACAGCATAATGCACAATTAAACCAATTAATTTAACCAGTAAAAAGTAAACTTACAATGTAGGTCAGTTCTCCGTTGTTCACCTTGCATCTTATTGTAGTCCCTTCTTGAAATTGGTTTATAGGAAAGATGTTCCTCATGATATCTTGTGAAACCATGAATATTCCCTCGTCCTCAATATATACTGAGAGTTCTTCAATGAAAAAAAGAAAAGACTTCTTGCATGTTTTCAAATTTTTTTTTTCTTTTACTTAACACTTGCCAGTAAGGCATTTATATATTTTTTAGGACATGGTTGGATGGTGGTTAATGTCTCTTTGAGAGCTTACTTTATGGATGTGTCATTAATCTACATTGTTTTTGATATAAAAGATACAAAAAGGAGACCTCCATTGTATTTAAGGTAAAACATAGATTACATGCAATTATCATAGCTTTACTGCCTAGATGTCCAGTACATTTTAAAATATTTGCTTCCAAGTTCATTTTACCATCTCTTATTTACTGTTTCAGTCTTAAAAGACATGAAAGGGTTTGGCTTAATGTTTAATGTATTAATTACCTTATGAAAGAAGCGCCAATTATGAGGCCCTCCACTGTCTCCTCAAACTCTGTGTCATTCTGCAATATAATTGAATTTATATTGGATTGACAAATAACAATGGTATGTGGTTTATATAAGTATCAGCAGATAAACAAACTTTCATATAATTGTAAAATTGCAAGTTGACTGGAAAATATTTTTCTGTCTTTATCTTCAGTGTTTGTTTTTTTTTTTAATAGTAAACTTTATAATTAAAAACAGAGATCCAGTATACATTGTATATTATTAGTCCAAATGCTACTAAATTTTAGCTTAAAATGTGTTTTAGTATATATATTAATAGATTGGATTTTTAAACATGTGGTACAATCCAAAGTAGTATTTTTGACATATTTATCATTTCAAACATCAGTTAATATTTATTTGTTTTTTAGAATATATCTAATTGATAAGTGAAATTTATGGTTATTTAAAAAAGATAACACTTTGTTTAAGTTTTTTTTTATATTTCATAGGAATGAAGATCTTGAAACAAAATCCAGCTCACCATTATGTTGGTATCAGACATGGAGTTGACGAAGATGGACCCCCTAAACTCCTCAACCTTCAGATTTTTTACCAGGATCTTGTAACCAACAGCAAAACCAGTTGTCATGTTGGATTTTTGCCTCCACAGCTTCACCTTGAGAGAACGGGGTCTCATGATGGGATTGGTGAGTCGTAGACCCCTATATGGATTGTCAGCTTCATTTGAGGGCTCAAGCTCTAATGGAATCTATTTTACAATAAATAAACAATGTAAGTTTTATATGCATGTTTATCTTGTATGATTTATATAATAATTAATCAGAAAAGGATTTCAAATATAAAAAAAAAAATATGTAAAGGTTAGTATTCAATTGCAACCAATAAAAGTATAGTTCCAAAAAAAATCTGCTCTTTGGCACCACTTCCATTGTTTATTTTTAAAAAAAACATAGAAGCTAAGGTTTGTTCTTAATTTGCACATGTCCCAGGCCATCATGTTTAAAAAACATCATAAGCATTAGGGAGGAATTTAAAAAAGAAAAAAAAAAACCAACTCAAGCCAGGCCATGTGTGTATTTATATCAAATTTAAAGCTTTCATGAATTATTTCTATTCTAATAGTTAGATACAATCAAAATGTTTGTTACCATTAAGGACGACATCAAAAGTTCAATGTAGGATAGCAAAAACTTAAACCACAGTTTTTTCAACCGACACCCCCCCCCCCCCCTTTCTTAATTTAATTTGAGAAAAATTGATTGACCAATATACATGTAGATATATGGTGAAGGATGCTCATTCTGAAATCCCATGCTTCCTGAGGTCCCAAATTTGAAGAAATTTAAATCACGAAATTCGAAAAAAGAATTCCCGGATCCCAAAGGATCAATTCAAAAATTCTGAGCTTAAAAAACACCCGATCCCAGAGTTCGTATGAAGGCCCTACTACCCCCCTCCTCTCATGTATGTAAAAAAAGATTTTGGATAAACAAAACTTGCTGCAATTTCAACTCATCCCTACCCCCCCAAACTATTTGATTTTTATGTTTTTGTTTATCCTACATTGATCTTATCTTTTGATGTTGTCCCTTTATACTATAATGTAACTTCTCAAGTTCTGGTCAATTGCAATAATTGCAAAATGTGTACTTCACTGCTTTATTTAATGTAAATACTTGTTTTTGAAGACGCCACACTTGCTTGTGAAATGTCAACCTATAAAAAACATTTATTTCATGCTTATACA
Source organism: Mytilus californianus (assembly GCF_021869535.1). NCBI lineage: Eukaryota > Metazoa > Mollusca > Bivalvia > Mytilida > Mytilidae > Mytilus > Mytilus californianus. The sequence continues at coordinate 1,375,712 of NW_026262673.1, forward strand.
TTAACATTTGAAGAAACTCATTAATGGTAAGAGCTCCAAGTAAAAAGTAATTTAAATGATATGCAACTGTTATATGTTAAAATATAATGATGTATTCTCCACATACTAATATTTGCAAAATGTAAAATTAATTTGAAAAAAAACTTACTCTTGATATTTCTCCTCTTACACATACTCTTGTGTTTATAGGTATGCTGGAAACGTGGCTGACCTCCACAATGGGTGGACTCTTGAAGTTACCAATTATATCCTGGAAGTCAACCAGGGAAAATGGTACTGAATCAAAGCACTAAATAAAAACAATAATTTTCATAAGATGTAATGTAAATAAGTTTTATTTTACGCAAGTATTTATTTTAACATATATGTGCAGGAAAGCATGGTTATTATCTTTTGTAATGGTTTTTTTTCCGAATTGTATATATACACATTTGCCACTCCTCTTAAAATTATTTTAATCCAGGAAAAGGATTTCCTCTTTTAATATTTAAATGACATTCTATGTTTTATTTTATTTCTTGAAGGTAAAGAAATGCCTGTTATTTTAACATAAAACCAGATGATGAGACTCTTAAAAAAAAATGTAAAGGATGACTGCAAGTTAGTATTCAATTGCAACCAAAAAAGGTGCAGAAATTTTCTACTGTTCGGCACCACTTCAATTGTTCGTTTCAGCAAAAAAAATCATGGAAGCTAAGATTGATTTTTATATTATGTAAATAAGTTTTATTTCAACATATATGTGCAGGAAAACAAGTTATTATCTTTTGTTATGTTTTTTTTTTCGAATTGTATATATACACATTTGCCACTCATCTTAAAATTATAACCCCCCCCAAGGGTGACTGGGGAATAGAAGTATGGTCACCATTGGTCTTCCTCCGACCGGCAGTAAAACCCTTGCTAAAGTGGGGCGTCCGTTTGGCTGTGCGGGATGTACAAATTTGCAGCCACGTTAAATCCGATGCCTCGTGTAAAGAGAGTGCCACGCTCTTTGCACGTTAAGAACCCTTGCAACAACTCTTTGAGGGGTCCGTAGGTGACCTGTTACAAGGCTAAATTTCTGTCCCTATCCAATATACCCTCATTAAATGATGAAGGTATGAACTGAATTTTAATGTGCGTATTGTTATGCGTTTACTTTTCTACATTGGCTAGAGGTATAGGGGGAGGGTTGAGATCTCATAAACATGTTTAACCCCGCCGCATTTTTGCGCCTGTCCCAAGTCAGGAGCCTCTAGCCTTTGTTAGTCTTGTATTATTTTTAATTTTAGTTTCTTGTGTACAATTTGGAATTTAGTATGGCGTTCATTATCACTGAACTAGTATATATATTTGTTTAGGGGCCAGCTGAAAGACGCCTCCGGGTGCGGGAATTTCTCGCTGCATTGAAGAGCTGTTGGTGACCTTCTGCTGTTGTCTGTTCTATGGTCGGGTTGTTGTCTCTTTGACACATTCCCCATTTCCATTCTCAATTTTACATCTATGCTAAAAGTATTCGTGCAGCTGTTGGTAGTGCAAATCGTATGTGAAATAATTAAAAATTAATAAAATGAAATTGAGATATATAACGATACGTCTATATAGTTTGCTTATAATAAATAAAAAAGCTTTAGTTATAGTATGCTATTATTTGTACATGTACATCATTGTTTTATTATTCATGAAAACTGATGCATCATTTATTTGATACTTTAATTAGTATATACAAATTTTGCAGACAATCCACTGCTCTTGTTTAATTTATCCAATTTAATTGTGGCACACAAATATATCATTATACACATGGTTTTATTGCCATCATTATGGCTATGGTTATCATATATGTCAGTGCAATTTTGTAAAATGGTATCAATTTGCACTGGTTATATGGTTATGTTTTGTATCATCAGACATACATATTGTTAACTATCATTATGGTTATGGTTCTGATATTCATAGTGCACTTTTGTATTTATGTATCAGATTACACTTGTTTTATTTACATACTGTTTTACATGTACCATACACTTACATGGTTATTATCATGTATGGTTACAATGTAGTTGCCATATAATATTGCATTATTGTGTCCTTCATTGTTCGTTGTGTGAACTTGTTGTATGAACAATAAACAATGAATAGTATTAAATAAGTGATATACATGTATGCATATTTTTCTGATGTTATATTGTAAGTTAACACGCATTATCAGGTATTCAAGAATTATTTTTGTTTCCTTTGAAGATGCTAAACAAAGAGCTAGATCGAAAAGAAGAGCTGCTCCTTCCGACCTCACAGAAAGGGACCATGTCATAGATCCCATGGTACTGACTGAAACGACTAATCCATCAAGAGAGCGAAAACGAGTCCGAAACAATGGTCCAACTACATCAACAGCTCCTGTGATGAACAGTGCAAGTACAATAGCACAGCAAACAGCAGATAAAATAACTGCAGCAATGATCACTCAGTTGAGGGGAGCTGGTTTACACTTAACGGACAGCAGTGGAGTCCGAATATCAGATGACAGATTGTCAAGTGTGTGTGGTATACGATCTAGTGCAACACAGGAAGCGGTCTCCGGCACTGATTACCCAACAATGAGTCAACATACATTGCCGTCTTCATCCTCAAACACCGTCCACTGCTCATTGGTACCACCTGTGACGTCAGACCTATCAGTTGCAGGATACTTCACAGCCAGTAGTCCAACAACACAAGAAGACCAATCATTAGGTATTAAAAATTCTGTTATAGGGCAGACAGCAAGTTACTTACTGAAAAATACTTTACCCTTGGGTTTTAATGTCAGCGAAAAAATCAGGAAAGACATTATGTCTGATAGTTATGTGGATTTTGTCACCCTTTCTCCAAATTTTAATGAAGATGAAGATGATGATATACTTTTTAGATCAAAAGCAGTAAAAATTTCTACCTACGCAAAGCCAAAACAGTTCTTTTCAATCCATCAGTGGACTGCAGCCTTTGATATTTATATGTCTATTTATTATGTTAACCATCCAGAACATATTTTAAGTCTTATCAAATATGCATATAATGTTAGAGCAATGTCAAAGCAATTTGGGTTTAACACGGTAAAAGCATACGATGAAACATTTAGAAAGGTACGCAGAGTGATGAAATTTGATTGGGCAGTTGTAAATGATGATTTTTGGCGCACTGCCTTTTATGATTATTTCAATCGTGCAAATACTACTAATTATGCATCAAATAATAAATCTGTTAAACAAAATGGAGGTCCTCCCTTTTAACGGCGGGTTCAGCAACAAAGCAGTCAATTCCCACCTGGTTACTGCTAGACCTTCTGTCGAACAGGTCCCCCAAGGGTGACTGGGGAATAGAAGTATGGTCACCATTGGTCTTCCTCCGACCGGCAGTAAAACCCTTGCTAAAGTGGGGCGTCCGTTTGGCTGTGCGGGATGTACAAATTTGCAGCCACGTCCGGTCAGAATGGGGACGTTAAATCCGATGCCTCGTGTAAAGAGAGTGCCACGCTCTTTGCACGTTAAGAACCCTTGCAACAACTCTGTGAGGGGTCCGTAGGTGACCTGTTGCAAGGCAAAATCTCTGTCCCTATCCAATATACCCTCATTTCCCGTGGTAGTCTAAATTTCTCCGACCTTAATCCCGGACGCCCTTATTACATAACCTACCTATTGTATTTATTGTTAATTTGTTCTCGTCCTGAATATGCATGAAATATTTGCCACTGGACGTTAAGCAACCAACAATCAATCTGTCGAACAGGTGGCTGCTCCAGCGACAACTGCAAACATAAGCACCAAGTCTTGTTTTTTGTTTCAAAAATGGGTGTCTTCCGAATCATTGAAATTGTATTCAGATGCAGCTGGAGTTCATGGGGAATATGCTGCTGTTTTTGGCAGTAATTGGTTTGCGGGAGAATGGCCTGTAAATATGCTTCAATTACACATCACAATAAAGGAGTTGTTTCCTATTGTTCTTGCTGTGGAAATATGGGGGCATTCATTGTCAAATCATAAAGTATTGTTTTTGACTGATAATCAGGCTGTTGCTGATATTATCATTAAAACTTTATCATGAGATAAAAATTTAATGAAATTGGTCCGCAGACTAGTTTTGGCATCGCTAAAGTTTAATATTCATTTTAAAGCAAAGCATATTGCGGGTAAGACAAATGTAGTCTGCGACTTGTTTCGTTTTTCTTTTCAGAAAGCCCAACAAATAGCTCCTTGGTTAAGTCCAACTCCAGTTTCAGTGCCACAGCATCTTTTGAATCTATGACGAGAAAATTATTGCAAGCTTCACTATCATCTGCAACAAGAGCATCTTATAATAGGATGTTAAAAGCATACGAACAGTTCTGTAAGGAACATTTTCCTGTAGCACAGGCTTATCCATCTACGCACATTTTATTAATTTTCTGTTCTTACAAAATTATAAACCGTTCACAATAGCATCTTATGTTTCTGCTATAAGTTATGTTCACAAGTTAAAATGTTTGCCTGATCCTACAAATTCTTTTTTAATAAAAAAGATTATCAAGGGTGCACAAAATTTGAGGATTTCCTGTGACAATAGATTGCCCATTACAAAACAGATATTATCAAAATTATTGTTAGCCGTTTCACATGTTATACAGGATCAGTTCAATCAGTTCTTATTAAAGGCTATGATGTCCTTGGCATTTCATTGTTTCCTCAGGATAGGAGAAATTGCTGTTAAAAACAAAAATGAAAATTACAAAGTTGTCCTTGGCATTTCATTGTTTCCTCAGGATAGGAGAAATTGCTGTTAAAAACAAAAATGAAAATTACAAAGTTTTACAGTTTTCAGACATTACTATGGGATATAAAAATCAGGTCCCAACAAATATGACTGTCACAATAACATTCTATAAACATTGCGACTTGCGTCCCAAGACTATTTCAATTAGTCGGAATTTTGGTAATATGTTTTGCCCTGTAAAAACTATGATGGATTACTTAAAGGTGGCAAAACATAAGTCAGGTCCCCTTTTTCAATTTCTTTGTGGTACACCAGTATCATACACTTACTTTAATTCCTCTTTAAAGTCCCTATTAATTTTCATAGGTTTAAGCCCAGAGCTTTACAAGGGTCATAGTTTCAGAATAGGCGCTGCAACAAGCGAAGCAGCCAAAGGCACATCTTTATCTGCTATACAACAAATGGGCAGATGGAAATCAAATGCATTGCAAAATTACATTAGAATGAATAATTTTTGAGTAGGGCTTGCTCTGCCAAATAAAGTATATTTTTCCTTTATGTATTAAGCTGGTAGAGGTCAACAGGGCTTGCTCTACTTTATTTTCTTTTCTTTTAATCATTGCATTTATTTAGAGTAGACCTTTATGTCAATGTGGATAGAGGTCAACAGGGCTTGCTCCATCCATTTTTTAATATTGTTTGCAAATTATATGTATATATTATTTTATTGTATTTTATATATATTTTTTTTTTGCTCATTTTTTATCTATAAATATGTATTTTGTCTTTAGTTATATTGTTACACTCTGCGTACCTTACACATATAAGTTACTTTAATGTTGGTAATAGGATGAACTCAATATCAAGATTAAACTTCAAACGGTTGATATGGGAATGTAAAGGTCAAAAGGGTTTGCTTTCCATTGGCATGTCTACTTGCCAAACAGTTAAGGTAGAAGTCAACAGGGCTTGCTCTGCCTAATTTGTTAATTTTACTAATGTTATTTTTCTGAATTTTTCCTTTTGTCATAAAAAATAGTCTCCAAGGATGTCTCGGGTGGCGGTCTCCCCAACTCAGGGACTTGGGGATCATGGCGGTATTTATTCCCCACCTTTGCAATTGTTGTCATTTATTCAGTTTTGTGTTATGACATAATTGTCCATCACTGTCAGTTGTATAATGCTTTATGATATTCTGAATAAATGACCTTTTTCACAAATCTTGAGTTAGATATTCTGTAAATGAACTCGCATCCTTGGTATCCATTGTCATGTCTTTATTTAGACAAGAAGAAAAATTTAGCTGACAAAAAATCAGTTTTATGGTAATAAAAACATTTTTGGCAGTAAATTTTTATACACTAATTTTTAGCTATATAGGCTACTGTTTCAACATGTATAGGGTTTATTTGTTATCAATGGCATATGGTGTTTATATATCCAAACTCGTTCGGTATGCCCGTGTGTGTAGTGATGTCATGGATTTTTACGAACGTAATCAATGCATCACTGGTAAATTATTAAGTCAGATATTTCGTTACCATAAATTACTTAAAACATTTACTAAATTCTTTCATAGATACAAAGATTTGATTAGTAAATTTGGCTGTACCTGTAGAAAACTTTTTAAAAATGGTATTTCACATCCTAAATTTTATGGTAATATTGTACCTCAAGCGCGGAAATCATTATGAATATGTGATCCGTGTAAACTTATCGAACCTTTAAACAAACTTATAAGTAAGGGTTATCGTACCAATGTCGTGATTAGATCTCTGAATATAGTTTACATTGGCACTAATATCGATTTTGTCATTAGCAAATTAAAACATAACTCAATTTGTTTTTCCATTTCAAACGGGATGAATAGAGACACACACACGTTCATTTTTACATATAATGAAGTCACTCCTATCGATTTTGGCATTAGCAAATTAAAACATAACTTAATTTGTATTTTCTTTTCAAACGGGATGTATAAAGACACACACACGTTTATTTTTATCTATAAAGAAGTCACTCCTAACTATCCTTCTATGATTTTTTATTATTAATTGTTTTGGCTTTTAACTAGCTGTCAGTAACTGCGAGTACTCTCAAATCGTACTTTCTTTTAATTTGACCTGTTGATACTATTTTTAATGCTTTTTTGTTAACTAATGTTAACATGGATCTTGTCTATATACCGGCTTTGATTATTTGGTATTTAAATACTACAAATTTTCACTTCTTCGTACTATGAACATCAAAATTATTTAACTTTTCCTTAGATGCTGTTCTTGGACCTGTACAGGAAGTTTTATTTAGCACTAATTGTATATTTTTATTGTTGATATTCACCCCATATGTACCAAGTGTTAGATTAGTTTTATTGATATTCAAGAAATTTCTTGGTATTCCTAAACGGAAGAATTTATACACACAGAAGAAGAAGTATACTTAACAATAAAGTTATTTTCATTTACCTGTGTATAATATGACGCAGGTTTCTTCAAAAGTGATGATTTTCTATAAATTGTTTGAAATTTCACAGTGATATCATACTTTAACTTTGTTTAACTTTTGACTTTAATTATTTATCCCTTGAAGTTTTTTATTAACCGTGTATTTGCATTCAGGTGTCACAGGTCAATTTATTCGTTCATTGTGTGTTAATTTACGTTTTTTGATTGAGTTAAGCCTTCCAATTGATATTTTATAGTGTGTTTTCTATGTTGTGATGTTATACTATTGTTTCAGATTAGAGAGAAGGTTTGGTACCATTAAAACGTTTAATCCCGCTGCAAATGTTTGCGACTGTCCTAAGTCAGGAATCTGATTACATACAGTAGTTGTCGTCTGTTTATGTAGTTCATACGTGTTTCTCGTTTCTCGTTTTATATAGATTAGACCGTTGGTTTTGTCGTTTGAATGGTTTTACACTAGTAACTTTTTGGGGCCCTTTATAACTTGCTGTTCGGTGTGAGCCAATGCTCCGTCTTGAAGGCCGTACCTTGACCTATAATGGTTTTTTTTTATTTATTGTAACTTGGATGGAGAGTTGTCTCATTGCAACTCATACCACATCTTCCTATATCTATGAATTAAAGCTAGTTATTCAAATTGAGCTGCTGTGTACTCCTACCAAAAAAACAGGCCTACCCAGAAAATCCAATGTGCCTTAGGAACATGTAAACAAATTGAATCTGGTTCAAAATGCATTGATATTCAAAATTATAAACATACATATAATCCTTAATACACATTTTACACTTGCACTAATAAAGTTCCAAAATATCAACCCCCAATATTATTTTGGCAAACTGTAAACAATCACAGACGATGGAAGAATATGCAACTCGAGTGTACCTACCTTTGAATGCCGGCCCGTATTGACCTCAAGCTTTGAACAGCATATTTTGCTCCATTCTTGTCCCTTAGTGATGGATAGAATTTTTCAAGCAGTTGATCAAGAGCCATGTCGGGTAGCAGGTCAATGGCCACTGTCGTCTGGTAGCTCGCCGCTGTCATGCAATAATCATGAAAAGTCTTGACTGCAAATTTGGTCGCTGCCTTGGTGCTTTTAGCATTCTTGTTGCTGAGTAGTATATCTCTGTCAGCTTCCGAAAGTACAGCAAAACGGTCATTAGAGTTGTCTGTACTAGCAGACATGTCTCCCAATTCAGCCATGTTCCTAACTGTAAACTGTAAACACGTCTGAATCGTGATTGCGTTTACGGGACATCACTCAAATAGAGAAACCACGCCCAACCGGTCATTAACATATAAAAGTCTGTTAACGACCGGTATTCCGGTCTGTTTTTTTTTCTGTTAAAGACCGATAGAAAATATTACTGAAGAATAAAGAATGTCATGTGGCCTTTGTTATCCAATAAGAGAAGCTAATTCTTAACCGATATCAAATAAAACTAATGCTGACTAATATGATGATGTACAGACTAATTCTACTGTGTAGTGCGAATATATAAACATAGGCACTTACATGCAGGAGAAGTATATATAGTTTTAAATACGTTGCTCTGATATACAGATACCCTATGGTGCTCTAGATAGTGGAAGAAGTTACTAAAAAGAAAGAAAGAAAGTAGTACGAACAAATTGATGAATAAATTTTTTGATATCACTCGATCATCACTCAAGTTCTTAATAATATCCTTCTAAATCACTTAGTGATGAACAAAGTAAAATAACAACAAAAAAATAACGAACTCCGAGGAAAACTCAAATCGGAAAGTCCATAATCAAATGGAGAAATCAAAAGCTCAAACCACATCAAGCGAATGGATAACAACCGTCATATTCCTGACTTGGTACATGCATTTTTTTATGTAGAAAATGGTGGGTTAAACCTGGTTTTATAGCTAGCTAAACCTCTCACTTGTCGCAACATCAAAATGCCATCAAATCCTGATTCAGCGGTGGATCCAGAGGAGGTTTCAACTTCATTTACTACCGGTACTGGTGGTGTTTTAATTATTGGTTTGCAGATATCTTGTTCACAAAAGTTTCACGACTATCAGACTCCGATTTTGGTTTCGGTTTGACAAATTTTTCGAGGTGGTAGACCCTTTCCTCTAATTTCTATACGTTTTTCTTATGATTATGTTTTCCTCCTTAAGTTTCTATCTAAGGGTGACTTGGGAATAGAAAAATGGTCTCTACAGGTACTCATCCTACCGGCAGTAAAACCCTTGCAAAGTGGGGCGACCCCAAAGGGTGACTGGGGAATAGAAATATGGTCACCATTGGTTTTCCTCCGACCGTCGGTAAAACCCTCGCTAAAGTGGGGCGTCCGTTTGACTGTGCGGGATGTACAAATTCGCAGTCACGTCCGGTCAGAATGGAGACGTTAAATCCGATGCCACGTGTAAAGAGAGTGCCACGTTCTTTGTGCGTTAAGAACCCTTGCAACAACTCTTTGATGGGTCCGTAGGTGGCCTGTTGCAAGGTTACATTTCTGTCCTTATCCAATGTACCCTCATTTTTCCGTGCAGTCCCAATTTCCCCGACCTTCATCCCGGACGGCCTCTATTACAGGACCTACCTATTGTATTTATTGTTTACTTGTTCTCTTCCTGAACATGCATGAAATATTTGCCACTGGACGTTAAGCAACCAACAATCAATCAATCAATCAAAGTGGGCCTTCGGTTGGCTGTTGGGGATGTATCAAGTACGCAGCCACGTCCAGTCAGAATGGGGACGTTAAATCCGATGCCTCGTGTAAAGAGAGTGTCACGCTCTCTGTACGTTAATTACCCTTGCAACAACTCTTAGAAGGGTCCGTAGGTGGCCTGTTGGAAGGCTAAATTTCTGTACCACAAAAATACCCTAATTTTTCCGTAGCAGGCCAAATTTTCCCCGACCTGCAACCCAGTTGACTTCGATTAAATAAATAAATAAATAAAAATAAATAAATAATCTTTATTTCAAGAGGATAATCCCATTTGTTAAAACTAATCTTCCTGAGAGTCCTCAAAATAATAATAACAAATTTATAAGTACATACAGTATTATAATGATATATTATACACAATATACAATTGTATCTAGATAATAATGAAAAAGCGTATTAATTTGCACAATTGATGAAAAATGTGTAACATTTTGTTTTAAAAGATACAAGTGTATTACTCATTTTTATTTCATTTTAGTAAATTGTTCCATATTTGAGAACCTGAATATGTAAATGTTTTCTTTAAAAAGTTTGTTTTTGGTTTCGGAAGATTTAATAGTTTTTCATCAGCTGAACGTAAATTATAATTCTGATTACCAATAAAATGAAAGATTTCTTGTAAATAGTTAGGAACCATATCATTTAATGATTTAAATACAAGTATTGCCTCTTGATATTGAATGCGTTTTTCCACATTTAACCAGTTTTACTGTTTAAACTATTAAACAACAAACTGGATGATGTCATTATGTCAGCTTCTACTATAACCCTATCAGATTTCTTTAATAACTTATTAAGTTTATTTAGTCCACTTTCATAACAACTTCCCCATATATTGCAATAATAACCAAACAATGGCAGAATATAAGCATTAAAATAAATAATACGTATATGCATAAGTAAATATTTTCTTATCCTTTGTAATAAATTGATTCTATTTGATATTGTACATGACATTTTATCTATTTGCTCATTCCAATTAAGGTTTTGTCGATATATAAACCGAGAAGTTTTTCACAATCTACATTCTCTATTTGTTCATCTGAAATTTTGATCTCTAAACTGTTCCCAGTTGAATAAAGCCTCTGTTTTGAACCAATAATCATTGATCATTTAGTTTCATACAATTTTGCGAACACCAGTTTTCAATTACATGAATTTGATTTTGAAGGTTAGCAGTTAACTGAAGTACATCATTACCTTTACTATGTAATGTAGAATCATCTGCATATAAATCTATTAATGAATTTTCTATGTTCAGTGGTAAATCATTGATATATAAAATAAATAACAGAGGGCCAAGGATAAAGCCTTGTGGTACACCAGTTTTTATGCATTTAGTATTAGACATGACGTTATTGACCTTAACTTGTTGACTTCGTTCATACAAGTATGACTTAAACCAGTCTAGTGTACAGTTTGAAACATTATAATATTCAAGCTTTTTTAATAAAATAATATGATTAACCAGATCAAAAGCTTTCTTTAAATCTAAAATTTAACTCCGTTTATTTCTCCATTATCTATATTTGCTAACCATTCATCTACTAATTTAGTAAGTGCAGTTGTGCACGAATGTTTAGGTCTGAAACCTGACTATGTAGTATTAGGAAGGTCATTACTATTTAAATATATATACAAACTATTAGCTATATGTCGTTCTATGATTTTGGAGAGACAAGGCAAAACTGCTATTGGTCTATAATTATCAGGATTACAAGCATCGCCACTTTTAAAAATTGGGCAAACTCATGCAGTTTTAAAAATATTTGGAAATTTACCACATTTGATGTTTAGATTAAATAAATATGTTAAAGCTGGTGCAATGACATCGCTGCACATACTCAAAATATTTGGTCCAACATCATCTAAACCAGTTGCTTTAGACTTATCAAGTTTTTTTAAATACATTTTTACATCTAAAATACTCATTTCTGGTATAATGAATTTTTTACTACCCCTTTGTAACTTTGATTTCACAAATTTGTTGAGTACATCGAAACTTGGACCTTCATCATTATAACATAATTTTTTATCAACTATACTATCAGCAATATTTGTGAAATGCACATTAAATGTATTTACTATATCAACATTATTTTGAATTACACTATTTTTATATTCCAAATGCGTGATATTATTATGTATTTTTTTGGGATTTAGACTTTTGACATACTTCCAAATAGTTTTACTATCTTTACAATTTGAAATAGCATTTTGGAAATAATTTTTCATTGCCTGTTCTACTAAAAATGTAACCTTATTACGCCAAATTTTATAATTATATATATCCCCAATTCTATGAAAATAATCTCTTTGGTGTCTAGCGCTTTTTATATCAGAAGTCCACCACTCTGGTTGTTGAGTATTTTTCACCCTTTTAATTTTCTTAGGAGCATGCTTGTCTAGGGTGCTCAGAAATAGATTATACCAATAATTAGCTGCTTCATCAACATCTCCAATCGATTCAATGAGATGAAAAGGTGTATTTGTTAAATTTTCAATAAATTTATTTTTATCAATTTGGTTGAATGATCTATATTCTATGGACAAATGCTCCATTTTTGATATTTTTGGGTTAAGTTTTCTTGTTACGCAAACAGGATAATGATCACTGACAGCATAACTAGGCACATTTACTTCTGTAATATGCTCTACATCCATAGTATAAATATGGTCGATAGTAGTTACACATTTATCTGTTACTCTTGTGGGTTTATGTACAATTTGTTGTAAACCATACAAATTAATGATTTCCGACAACTGTATGATATATATGTGAATAGTTTATATTGAAATCTAAAAGTATAATTTCTTTATTTTCTGCTGACGCTTTTTCTATTTCTTTTTTAACGGAATCAATCCAAGATTGCAATGAACTCGGTGGACGATAAAAAATGACTATTTAAATAGAGTTTGTGATTGGAAAAATAATTTCAATCCATAAAGATTCAATACTACCCATTTCGAAATCGATTCTTCTCTGGTGACATACACTATTTCGTATGTACGCAATCACACCTCCGCCATCAATAATATCGTTTCTATCTTTTCTTTCTATTTTGTAACCTTCGATTTGTAATGTTTCGGTACCAATTTCATCATTTAAAAATGTTTCTACCATACCAAATATATCAAATTATATGTTCATATTTTAATAGGAATTCCCCCCAAGGGTGACTGGGGAATAGAAGTATGGTCACCATTGGTGTACCTCCGACCGGCAGTAAAACCCTTGCTAAAGTGGGGCGTCCGTTTGGCTGTGCGGGATGTACAAATTTGCAGCCGCGTCCGGTCAGAATGGGGACGTTAAATCCGATGCCTCGTGTAAAGAGAGTGCCTAGCTCTTTGCACGTTAAGAACCCTTGCAACAACTCTTTGAGGTGTCCGTAGGTGACCTGTTGCAAGGGTAAATTTCTGTCCTTATCCAATATATCTTCATTTCCCGTGGCAGTCTAAAACTCTCCGACCTTAATCCCGGACGCCCCCTTTACAGAACCTACCTATTGTATTTATTGTCAATTTGTTCTCGTCCTGAATATTTGCCACTGGACGTTAAGCAACCAACAATCAATCAATCAATCAATTTAATAGGAATTTTATTTCTTCAATTTTTGGTTGTAAATGTTGAATATTTAAACAACCTAGTTTAAACCCTTTTTTAAGTAACCAACTTGCTTCATTATTTCTACTTCTATTTACAGATATATGTGTTTTATTTTGACTCTTTCTATTTCTCTTTTGAGATTTTCCCCAATTAATATTATTAATGTTGTTTATATTACATGTACATTGTATACTACTACATTGATCACATAACAGATTTAAAATATTATATCTGTTTGAAAAATTAGAACAAGCTAAATGCTACCTCTGAATATAATCTGACTTACGTACAGATTTTGGTAAATTGAAGTAAAAAAAATGGTGCTCTATCTACATTTTGTCTATTTTGCGCATTATTGTTTCCCCACGAGTCATGAGAGTTCATATTGTGATCATTCCTGTCCTTTACGTTTTAAGTGTTGACTCCTGAATGGTTGAAATTTCTTCCGCTGTCTGTTGTGTTCATGTTACTCCTTGATTGATTTCTTGGTTTTATAGGGCTCCTTCTGAACTTGTTTGTGTAGTATTGGTGACCGGAACTTTGGAATCTATTTCTGTTTTGTTGGTTCAAATGATACTGTTGTGGTTTTCCCTTAAATACTTGAATTATTTTATTTACATTTGTCAACAGCTTTATTGTTCCATATCTATTTAGATGAATGCCATCTATAGTGTAAAATGATTTAGCTATATGATCATCCTTGTAGACAAAAGATTCATAATTTGATATAAATTTTACATCATTATGATGACACATTTGTTTTAGGATTGTGTCATATTCAGTGACATCACATTGTATCTTTGGCAATATTCCAGACACAATTGCTCGACATAGTTAATAAGTTCTTGTTAAATGTCCACAAATTGTTGTATATTCATTTTGCTGCTTGCATCATTGCCCCCGACATGAATTATTATTGTATTGTATGAACTCAGATCCATACTTCTTATGTCATCGTACAAATCTAGAACATTTGCTCCTCTGTGAACATGAACATTTATATACTCTTTTAATTTAGATGGGTTTATTCCTTCTTTTAGAACTGAACTTCCTGCAATTAAAACTCTACTTCCTGATAAAGGCAGTTTAAGTTGTGTGTCATACACAGGATTTTGTGGTTCTTTAATTAAATCAGCATTCATTGGCTGTTCTGTTTCATAGATAAGCTGTTCTTGTTCATGTATAGGTTCTTGTAATAAATTTTCAAATGTTGTTTTTGGAATTATTTGATCTTCATCTAATATTTGGGTACATTGGTTACTGAGATATTCTACCTGCGTAAAGCTTTTATGTAATTTAACTGTTTCCACTTCGTAGAGTTTTATTTTATCACTTATGCTCTGTGTTTTTCCTTGTAACATGTTAACTTTTTTATCCAAATTTTTATTTTTGAATTTCTACTTCAATATCCTGCATTTTATCCATTGACTGTTGATCATGTTGCATGCGATCAATTAAAATTTGCATAATACTCGCATTTGACAAATTGTTTGCTTGTATAGATATTTCTAATTCGTCAACTTTGTCTTTTAAATGTGTTACAACAGTAGTTAATTTGTTTAGAGTTGTAATGATTGATTGATTGATTGTTGGTTGCTTAACGTCCAGTGGCAAATATTTCATGCATATTCAGGACGAGAACAAGTTCACAATAAATACAATAGGTAGGTTCTGTAATAGATTAAGGGATTAAGGTCGGAGAAATTTAGACTGCCACGGGAAATGAGGGTATATTGGATAGGGACAGAAATTTAGCCTTGCAACAGGTCACCTACGGACCCCTCAAAGAGTTGTTGCAAGGGTTCTTAACGTGCAAAGAACGTGGCACTTTCTTTACACGAGGCATCGGATTTAACGTCCCCATTCTGACCGGACGTGGCTGCAAATTTGTACATCCCGCACAGCCAAACGGACGCCCCACTTTAGCACGGGTTTTACTGCCGGTCGGAGGAAGACCAATGGTGACCATACTTCTATTCCCCAGTCACCCTTGGGGGTGAGTTGTAATGAAGTCTTGCATATTCAACTGTGGTAATTTGTCACCAATTTCATCTGAACAAGTGCTTCTATCATTTGAATTAGTCGGATTTATATCTTTAATTTTTGCTTGTATATCATCTAGAGTATCTGTAGTTGTAGCTACTGACGAAGTTGACGATTCCCGATCTGTATTTGACGATACATCATCTTTTATTGATTTCATTGTGTTGTTATCGGAACTTGATATTTGAATGGTACATGTACCACCGGAATTTAATGGTTCCGTTTTATTTAAATCTTTTACAGAATTGTTATTGCAATCTTCTTTTCCTTGTTTTTCCATTAAAATCACCTCTTCGAAAATTTTGTTTAGCTCATTTAAATTTACATCTTTCCCATTGATTTGACATTCTTTCATTTTAACTACAATTACCGGAAGATCTGTTTCACAAAATGTGTTCAGTCCTTTTCCATTAACGAGTACAGAAAATGTTGTGAAATATATATTGATGCAATAAGATTTTCGTTTAATAGATCTTCCCAACGAATCAAAACCTTTTTCGGAAACTTTAATTTGTTCTTCAACGGCATTTTTATTATTTTTATCGCTGGTCGGAATAAATGCTATTTCTCTGTTATCTCCACCATTTGTATTAAGATGTTCAAAATAGTATGTGCATGCCCGTTTAAACACTTCAAAACTAGCCGTGCTGAAAAACAGCCTAAGGCCACCACCGGTCAATTTATAATTGTTCTGATCTCGTTGCCTTTGATTTATTTAAAATGTAGTCTCTTGATACATTTTGGTGTTGACCAGTTTTGTTATTATCTGTGGTTTGAATTTTTTTCATGTTTGACTTTTATTGTTTTTGTTGCTAGACGCCATTTTCTTAAACAATTGCAGAACGTAGCACACACAATAGGAAAATGTTACAGAATAATCAGGGTTGTTATTATGACGTTACTCGTTGGAAACGCTTCAAATCATGATGAACAGCATTACCATTTCAAATTAAAATTTTCAAATTGGTACAGTTTAAGATAAATATTTCTCACCAAAAGCTTCTTGAAATTCAAATGAATATATTGTACCTTTTTTTTTCGAAGAATTCCGATCACAACAGGTTAAATACACACTTTTTCTACGGAGCAGTTTTCAAGCAGCTACGCCATTGCACATCCGGGGCATTTCTTTGGGGATTACCGGACCTACCAATTGTATTTATTGTTAAGTTGTTCTCGCCCAGAACATGCATAAAATATGTGCTACTGAACGTTAAGCACATAACAATCAATCAATCCTCGAGTTTCTTTATTCTTTCCCTGTTCTTGTGGAATCAAGATTCTCTTACTTGACTTTCTGTTTTGTTTGCCTCGTCTCTGTCCATCAGTTTTTTTGGACAGGCAACATAATCTAGGTGCCCTTGATTTGAAATGATTTCAGTTTTGGTATGTGATTTTCTTGAAGCTATAGGGCCAACTTCTCGGATATATTGTTTGTTTGACTGATGGAATAGCCCTTACTGGTATATATGGCTGAACATATTTTTACATACCAAAAAAAAAGGGGGGGGGGGGGGGGGGGGGTTCTAACCATTATTTGGTTGGAGGAAGGTTATTATTATTATTAAGAGACCAGACACCTGAGCTATTATTTAATGTAAGGTTTGATACCATTGGTTGTTGTGTATCGGCAACAAGGTAGTGTACCCGAAACATTTACTGAACGACAAACATAATTCGTTTTATGTGATGATTTTCAGGGATGTTGAGTACAGTTGTTGGCCCCTCCACACTCCGTCATCACATGCGTAATGGAACAAGAATGACTCGAGCGAACTAATGGTGTCCAACAACAGTTCAATATAGAGGGGGTAATCTGATAGTTGTGTATGTTTACACGTCCTAATGCTGTTGTGGTATAGATACTAATTTGGTAACGGAAGGTAAAATATATAGTCAAATCATATAAGGACTAATATAAAATCATACATTAGTTATCAAAACCATGTCTAATGAGCGGTTTAATTATTCGGCCAGATCTTCTAGATATGCGATGTTCAATAATAAGGGGTTGTTGTTGTTCGGATATCAGGGGTTGCTGTTCATCAATATTATTAATCCAATTTTTCAAATATCTAAAAACAAGTTGCTTTCTTTAAAAAAAGAAAAGCAACACGTGAACCCAAGACTGCTGACTGGTTGTTGTTGATTGTATTGGCTTTTGATTTGATATAGTTAGCTGTGAATTAGATATTGATGATAATTGATAAGTTTAGTTGCAACATCACTATTGAAAATATGTAATAGTGTGTAGATTCTTCCACAAGTGAATAGGAATGTACATCATTTTTACTTTGTGTTCAATATACAATTTCCTGATCCTATTGCAATTCCCAATTTCTGCAAACTCTAAAGCGTCCAAGGTAAATTGCATTGACACTGCAACATAAGTTTAGTCCTTAAGTTGCTATATTATCTGGCTGCATTTATTTTAACTTTCAAAATTCATATCTACATAGTTTGTTTCCTGGATGTTTTTAATTATTCTGCACTATTTTTAAAGCTGTCTGTGACAACCATACATACTTTATTTGTAATATAAGCAATGAGGACACATAAGATAAGTGGACAGTGTAAGTGTTAAAGCCTGGACCTCACATTTAAATATAGTTTTGGCATTACTAAATACCTTGATATATGACTAATAATTGCTAGTATATAAGAGGTGTGTTAATAAATACTCATAAGTTACTCATATTGCTTTGACTTTAAGATGTAAAGCAGTACACTTTTCAAAAGTGTGCACAGATATAACATAATAATATTAATAATATATTTTTTTCCACACAAAAAAAAAATCAATTGTGTATCTTTAAATGTTATGAAGACTTGGAATGTACCTTTGAAATTCAGAAATCATTGCTTTCTCTGGTGAAGACAATGCATTTAGAATGTCTTCTACTGCTTGGCCAGGTAACCTTGGTGCCGCCTTTATTACAGCCTCTGGTACTTGTACTGGTTAACACATGGCAACTTCTGTTTTATCGTTACTCCTCAGAAGGACTTCTTGCACAGTACATGAAACTAGTGTGATGCCTAACCCTTTAACAATTTTTTCATGATGTTTGTCATAAAAACTGTCACTGATATCGAGCCACTTCCATCTGCTATAAACGCATAAAACCTTCCTTTACTATTGGTGCCCTGTCTTACAATTTTGCTGACATCTATAATTGTCCCTTTTACAGTTGGACAGACTGGAATTTCTTTAAGAGATTTAACTTCTTCAATTGATAATATCATCTAAAAATAACCGAATTTTTCTACATTAAATTTATATTGATATGTAAAACATTTTGAGATATAAACATGAACCAGTAAGTTATTTACACCAGTAAGTTGCTCGGCTCCAACAAAACAAACTAAAATTAAACTAATCCTTAATTTTAATATTTTAGACATCCAACCTCCCTTTGAAGCTATGCATGTTCTACTGATACAATGTTTTATCAAAAGTGCTATACATAGATTTTTTTATGTAATTTTGTAAAAATTATATGTATTTGGAAACAGAAAAAGGGGGCTTTAAAATGTAAGTCTTCCAAAAAAGAGGGGGTCTTCGATTTTTTTTTCCATCTACTGCAGGGGGTCTATTCCAGGGGAACTTGAAAAAAAATAGTGAAATTTAGATTTTTCCTCCCCCTACCTTTTACAATTACTGGTCCCTTACAATTTTGATTGTGCAATAAGCTTTAACGTTATCATTTTTTTCTTTAGAATATGAGTGAAACATTTTAAGACCACGAAAAAGGGTGAAGTTGAAGAGAAAGAAGTTAATTGTAGATATTGAAACATGAATGTCCCATCGTTAAAATCAATCTTTGAAGAACAATCAATGGTGTGATATAACTTTATTTGTGATTTTTTTTGAAAAAAACAGCAAAGAACATGATGAAGAGAGATCTAAAAGGTGACTCCAAAACTGTAGATGATAAAACATTTGTGAGTCTAACAGGAACAATTCGGTACTGTTACAACCATGAAAACTCACTTCATATTTCTAAGCAAATTGTGCATGAAGTCAACATTAAACTCTCTAAATCTAAAGGATAAGAACTAGCCAAATTAGTTGACAACTCTTCATGTTTGGATTTATATCAAGAAATAACCAAGACGAGTTTTAAAAATGTTGCCATAGAAGACATATTCCCAAACAACATCGAATTTTCAGAAGACACACTTTTGTACTTGTATCATGAAAGCACTTTTATGTTTTACCCACCATGCATCAAATTTTAAAAATCATAACCCCATCCTACACAAAAAATAAATGTTTACTATACCCACCATCCTTTTCAGATGTTAATAAATCATTGCCATTTTTTAAATGCTTTACTGTGGCTTTAGAATTTTTACCTTTGATCTTTTGTATCATGTTCCATACTTTTGTCATCGGAGTGCGAGATGTTATCCCCGAGACAAATTTCTTCCAAGACGTTCGTCGTGCTTGCCTACAAGTCCGACGTGCCTTAGCGGGAAAAATACGGAAATTACTCAAGTTTTCCGTCGTTGGTTGTTGATTAAACCGTCTTTCAGATTTTTTACGGTCATCTATTGCTTGATCACAAGTGTCATCGAACCATGGTTTGCTGGGATGTTTTGGATTTGCCGAGGTCTGGTTAGTTTGTAACCCGGATTTGTATTTATCTCTATCGATTTATGAGTTTCGAACAGCGGTATACTACTGTTGCCTTTATTTGACAAGGATTTCTGAAATTTGGTTTCAGGATTAAAATCAGGTTTTTACACCGTGTGATGCGTTTTCAGATTCATCACTCAACAACTTTCTGTTAACCGAACACTTGTATTATTTTACACATGATAACCAAAATGAAAATTTAGTCACATTTTTCTCAGGAACTACTTGAGAAGGATTTCTGAAATTTGGTTTCAGGGTTTATATAAGTCAGCTATACCGTGTGATGCGTTTTCAAATTCATCACTCAACAACTTCCTGGTTACCGAAATATTACGGCGGGGGTATCATCAGTGAGCAGTAGCTCACAGTTTTACTTGTTGTAATTGCTAAAAAAATATCGAAATAGCTTTCATTTTCCAAACTTTGACATTTATGCATTTCTAACGGTTTATTTCCAGGAAAATTCTCAAAGAAAGGTCAAAATATAGAATAAGACATTGACATCAATTTACAATATATGATATGATTATTTGAAGAAAATCAACCAAATATCCCTTCTTTTCAAATCCATTAGCAGATCTTTTACATCATAATCAAATTGAAAGTGTTGCAATTTGCATTGTAATATAAGTTTAGTAAATTGATACTTTTTAAGCAGATCTAATATGTTTAAACATGTTGAACCGCGATCCTGTAGTGAAATACAGTTGCAGTGAATATTAAATATGATGTTTAAAATACAGTCAAGATCTCAGGCAATGTGAAACTTTGTACAGTTGGCTTGTGGACGAACTAGAGAATTTAGCTTATGTAAATGGTGTTGTAAACAGATAACACCGAATGATACATTCTGTACCACATATCATAAGAATGAAATTTGGAAACTTTCACCGACTTTCTTGCAAGCATACTTTTTTCATGTACAAATATGAATATTAAGTGTATAATCTAAAATCAAACATTTGCAGAACAAGTTCACTAAATTTTAAGGTAAACATTACATTTTATTACACGACTATAAAATTTTCTGTTTTCTCATTAGCTAAAAGCATAGAAAATCCTCTCGATTGTTTAACTTGAAGAAATTTGGAAAGTGTAATTAACTACAGCAGCTATTCAAAGTATAGAACTATGTGATAATACAAACAAAAATGAAAGAGTTCATAGAGCACTGAGTGATAATTTGCCAGAAATACGGAAGTACGTCTTGCTTCAGGAGTACATAGAAATAACAACATGCTGGGAACTTCCAACACGTACGAATCTGGATTATAAACTAAGACCATCAGTTTAAAAAGGAGATTAAACAGACTACAGAAAAGATTGCTTAGCACAATGAGAGAAATGAGGAAGATCATTACAGCAAAGGTCAATTAGATTCACAGCCTGTCTTACGACATCTACTACAAACCAAAGCTTCCAATACCTGCTGCAGACTGAGATACCAGATCTACCAATAGACCCCCAGCAAACAATATCATATATAAAGTCCTTGTCATGACAAGCCAACTATTAAAAAAAGGAATCTAAACTTGATGTTTATATTTCAACCTCCAGAGAATCTCTGAACAGAATCTAATATGTGACTAGCATTGTCCTTCATAAGCATATTACATTGTTGTATTTTATTTGTCAGTTAAGGACATAACATGGGACAAAGTTGAGCACAAATTAAAACAACAACTACAGGTATGAAATCATTACCATTGTCTGTGTCTAAAATTTTCTATCATTACCATTGTCTGTGTCTAAAATTTTCTATCTATTTAGGATCCCCACTGCTGTTCAACTCTGTACTTTTGTGAAAAAGATCAGTGTTATATTGCGGTAAATGGAGTTTTTAATTATTTTTGCTTTCTAACAAAATGCAGATCAAAAGACAAACAAAAAGAAAAGAGTAAGGGTGATATTGAGGAATAAGATCCTCAGTTTCTTTTTGTTTATCAATCTAAATCGCAGAAGAGGCTTCTGAATATATATGGCCAGGAGATTTGCTCGTCTGGTACAACTTATAAAACTTCAAGATATGACCTTCCTCTGTTCTTTGTTTGCGTCAACACAAATCTTGGATATAGTGTCGTTGCTTCCTTCATAGTTGCTAATGAGAATCGCTACACCATTCAAGAGGCACTCATTGTATTGAGAGATGGGAATCTAAATTTAAACATGTCAGTGTCTGTAACATATTTTGGACCCTTTAAACACTAAATTTAGAAATAAATCGAACATGTCTGAACATAAGGTATTTAAACATTTTTGAATGCTCAAATGAGCTAAATTTGCTTAGTGATACTGACAAGTTAAACAGTGAATTTGATGCAAAAGAACACTGTGGGATAAGATATATTCCGCAAAATGTGTTTAACTGAGACTCGTCATGTGATGGTATGCCTAATTTGGACAAGATGTGGAACAAGAGGAGGAAGACCAGGGATCTGTTGAAGGTCAAGATTCACCAAATAACCACAAAGAAACAACCTTATTCAAATAAGGAGTCAGATTCAGAGTTCGAAGAATCAAACTTAATTGACATTTAGACAATATCCAAGTTATTTAGAAAAAAATATTAAAGAATTTGGCAGATCACAGGGAATAGCAGATAAAATACTGCAAAGTGTAGACCGTTAACTATTTGGGAAATTTATGCAAAGGCCTGAAAACTGGAATCGTCAGAAGAACTAAGTCTTCGAGGCCAGGAGTTGTATGAAAAGATGCAAGCCTATAAACGCAGATTTATACATTTTTGGCGTTAAATTTGTTTGTCCACTTGTGTGTTGGTCTTTAAAAAATAAGAATGTGTCGGAAATGTTTACTGGTTATTTTCAAAATTGTCACAGATTTCTCCACAAATACCATAGATAAATGTCTTTAATTTTTAGAATGAAAACACTCTTCACTATTTTTTTTTCTCTCGTGGTTTTGCTGTTTGTCCGCAATGCTGGCGAGTTCATGCATTATTCTGTTTACCATCTCTGTCTTGATAATTCTATATTCAGTTTGATATATTGATTGATTGATTAGTGTTTGCTTTGCGCCGCATGAGCGCAAAAAGGTTATATCGCCGCGAGAGCTTATTCAAATATTTAAACAATTTACAGTATATTTTTTAAAATCAGACAAAAGGTCCTTCAATAAACTAAAATTCGTTTCTAAAGCAATTGTTTACTTACAATTAAAATTGAACACTATGATAACGTGATCAAAGTTAAAATCATTTTAAATTTATACAACACTTTAATATTTTATAATATTTTCCAACTTCTTTTAAGAATGAAACAATATTTGTAACTGGAACACTATCAAATAAATCATACATCGCAGGGACGTTAAGGGCGTTTCAAGAAATATCCCATTTTTATACACAGGAAAAATCATATTGAACTCAAAGTTAGTTTTCTTTGCTTAAAGGTTAAAATGCACGTCAAAAGCGTAAACAGAGGGAAAAGGGTCTATTCTGAATCACATTCCAAACTTTTATTTATAAAAAAATATAAATACACTAGTGTCACGTGACTTCAAACTGAAAGTAAGGACATTTCCTAAAAAAGTCAAAAGGGCAGGTGCAAGATGAAATCCGATCGCCCTGGTTTTTGGCTTCCTGTAATCAGGATAACTTATTTTACTGGAGAAGTGCTGTGCCTAGTTTTTAATAGAGGTGTTGTAAATAAAAAACAATAAAACGTGGAGAATTTTTTCGATTTATTGACTTTTTAGCACTTCTGGTTGTGAAATATCTTTTACACGAACGCTATATAACTAGGCACAGCACTTTTTAAAAAATTTGAAATGTTGCCTTTCTACCAATACCAGAATCAAGTGGGTTGGTATAGCTCTTGCACCTGCCCTTTTCAATTAATTTAGCATGAAGTAGCATTATCGCCTTGAAATGCGAGAGAAAAACTTTTGGATGACCCTGGAGTAATCGGATCGGCTGACGGAAAAACTCAGTATATTGTTTGTACTCACCGTGAAGCGTTTCATATAATAATAACGTCATGTTGGAGCGAATAAACAAATATTCTCTTATTGCTTGCTTAATTTATTAAA
Source organism: Mytilus californianus (assembly GCF_021869535.1). Classification (NCBI taxonomy): domain Eukaryota; kingdom Metazoa; phylum Mollusca; class Bivalvia; order Mytilida; family Mytilidae; genus Mytilus; species Mytilus californianus. The sequence goes on from NW_026262673.1 coordinate 1,399,934, forward strand.
GCTTCCTATTCAGTATTGGGTTTTTTTCAGGGAATTTTCATAGTGACAGGCTGGACTTTCATAAAATAGAATATTTACATCTTCTTGCATTCCGCCTCTTGACAGTCTTGTGTATATCACCGCAAATGGCTGAAATGGCAGAGACGGATTCATGTGGGCTCTGATCCCTTGTGTATCAACCAATTTATGGTTAATGTATACACTTCTTATGTCCATAACTTCGATTTTTTTGGACACGCAGCCCCCCCCCCCCCCCTTTTTTTTGTCAAAATCCGGAATCCGCATCTGGGTTCATAGTGCAGTTCTCATTTTTGCAAATGCAAGTTCATTGTATAATTAATAGTATACTATAAAGTCTCTTCTAGTGCTTACATATTGGGAACCATTAAAATTTTAATGAAAAAAGTTGCATTTTCATACAGAACTTTATACCAAAATTCATGATTTTTTGGTTTGCTCTTTGTCATTGACAATGTTTAAATCATAAATATTAACTCCTACCTGCATATAAATATTCACATTTTACTAGTTGAATATCTCCTGTATCTCAAGTGTGACTGGTATCAATTTGTAAATATGATGATGATTGGGAGGTCTTTTTGAATTTTATTTTGGTGGGGTAGGGTAATTTTTTTGCCAATGAATGAATATGAATTTTCACCAGTTACCAGGCGAGTATTTTGTATGGCTTGCTTTTTTTTTTATAAAAAAAGCTACGGCATTGAGTACCCCATACTTCAAAAAAATGTACCTTGAGCTCTCATTATTTATGCTTACACTATATCATAAAGCGATAACCAGTTCGACAAATATCGGATGCATATATATACACGACTAATTTTAATCGCATCTGTATAAAAAACCCACATCCAATTAGTTTCAGATACATGTACATGTACCTATGATTCAATCAACAACCTTGTCATATATATCATCTCAATTTCTCAACCTTATAGTTTATATTTAATTTTATACCATGAAGTTGGAAATAGTGACCTATTTTTTTCTGCTGCTCATTTCATATTAAATCCCTGCCTACCAGTGTTCACCAATACAAATGGACAGCCAGAAGTGCTTACATGACATTCAGCACAATCAATCAACTGTTTTTTTCATTATCAAGTGCCATAATATTTTAAGGTTCATCTCAAACATGTCAAAATCAGAAAACTTATTTCCCATCACCTGCTGAGATTGGAGGCAACTGAATGGTCTTTCTTTTCTGTCAGAATAAAAGAAATTCTATGTACCATATATAATAAAAATACACAGAAATGACTAACTCAATCACAATTAATACATATATACACAATCCAAAAGTTTCAGGAAGTGTCGGGTGAATTAATCATGACATAGTGGACAGGACAAACTAGTCAGCATGGAAATTAAAATGATGTGTAAATGCTTATAAAACTACTGCCTACAAATATCATTGACAAGAGTACAATCAGTGGTTAATATTTACCTGAACCAGTCACAAGAGTAAAAAAATTACTTTATTGTAAATCAAAACTTCATTGGCAATTATACCAGATCATCTTTTTTTATGTCAAATTCTAGCTGTAATACAAAAATATGTGTGCAATTTCAAACTGAGAACAAAGCAATTTCTGTCTATTTTGGGGATGTTGTCTCATTGCCATACATGTATACCCAACATCTTTTGCTAAACATGCTAGATATGCAGTGTGGATTCCGCCAAGGTCGCAGTACTCTTGACCATCTTGTTCGATTCGAATCATTTGTCCGTAATGGTTTTGCGAAAAATGATCTAGAAAAAGCCTATGATACTGCATGGAAGTATGGTATTTTAAAAGATCTCTTTGATATGGGGTTGAAAGGCAATATGCCAAATTTTATTTCGAATTTTCTATCTAGCAGACAATTTAATGTTAGAGTAAATTCAACCATGTCTGATCTGTATGATCAAGAGATGGGTGTCCCTCAGGGCAGTATTTTATCTGTTACATCATTTAGTCTTAAAATCAACAGCCTTGTTGAAGTTTTAAAAAGTAATATTGAAGGTTCATTGTATGTTGATGACTTTTTAATATGTTATAGAGGCAAAAATATGAATAACATAGAAAGACAATTACAGTTATGTCTTGGAAGAATTGAAAAATGGGCCTCGGAAAATGGGTTTAAATTTTCCACTTCAAAAACGGTCGGGATGCATTTTTGTAACAAAAGGCAATTGCATCTTGATCCAGAACTCACTTTGTACGGCAACCCAATTAAAATGGTTGATGAAACCAAATTTCTTGGGTTAATTTTCGATAAAAAGTTAACCTTTCTACCCCATATCAAAATGTTAAAATCGAAATGTTTAAAAGCATTAGATATTTTAAAAGTTGTCGGCAGCACCGACTGGGGTGCTGATCGCAACATTTTATAGATCTCTAGTTAGATCTAAACTAGATTATGGCTCTATAGTGTATGGCTCTGCAAGGAAGTCCTACATACAGATTCTCGATGCTGTGCATCATCAGGGTTTGCGTCTCTGTCTTGGCGCATTTAAAACCTCACCAGTTGAGAGTCTGTATGTAGAGGCTGATGAGCACTCACTCTCTAACAGACGTTTGAAGCTTGGACTTCAATATGCTGTCAAACTAAAAGCCTACTCAGATAATCCTGCCTACAGCTGTGTTTTTAATCCAATTTATGAAGATATTTTTGCAAAACATGAAAATAAAATTCCTCCGTTAGGTATACGTTTAAAATCACATTTAGCTTCTTTTAATTTAAAATCTGTTGCTCAAGTTGAAACTTGCAAATGTCCTCCATGGGAACTTCCCAAACCAAAAATGATATTTGATCTCCGTGAACACAATAAAAATAAAACAAATCCTCTTTTAATTCAGCAACACTATGCTGAAATCAAAGCCAATTATTCAGATTTTTCAACTGTCTATACTGATGGATCAAAAGATGGTGACAGAGTTGCATCTGCTGCTGTCTTCAGGGACAGAGCTGCAACTCTCCGTTTGCCATCTGAAGCATCGATCTTTACTGCTGAAGCAGAAGCAATAATTTTGGCTTTGAAATTTATTGCTTCTTCAGATAAATCCAAATTTATTATATGTTCTGATTCACTTTCATGCTTACAAGCTATACAAAATACTAAAATTAAAAACCCAACAATTCTCAAAATTTTATATGTAATGAGGAATTTAAAAATTCTTCTTAAAGAAATATTATTTCTATGGGTGCCGAGTCATGTTGGAATCCTTGGAAACACAGCTGTAGACCTTGAGGCAAAGAATGCCCTGGGTGACCCTTTATCTAACTGTGATATACCATATACCGATTTTAAATCTAATATTAGAGAATATGTTTTTAATATATTGAAAAATGAATGGAGTAAAAAAGATGGTAATAAATTACATGAAATTAAACCTAATTTATGTAAACCTTTCAATAATTTTATGTGCAGAAAAGATCAGTGTGTTATTTCTAGATGTCGTATTGGTCATACTAGAATAACACACGAATATCTTTTAAAAAATGAAGTAGAACCACAATGTATACCTTGTAACTGCAAGTATACTATTAAACATGTTTTAATCAATTGTATTGACTTTGCTGATATTCGGAAGAAGCATTTCAATGTCAATAATATGTATGATTTATTTAATAATATTCCATTTACAAATATTGTTTCATTCTTAAAAGAAATTGGAATATATTATAAAATATAAAAATGTTGTTATATTTAAAATTATTTTAATTTTTATCACGTTATCTTAGTGTTGATTTTTATTTGTAAATAATCAATTTGCTTTAGTCTAGAATTTTAGTTTATTGAAAGACCTTTTGTCTGATTTTAAAAATATACCTTAAATTGTTATAATATTCGAATTAGCTCTCGCCGCGATATAGCCTTTCTGTGCTAATGCGGCGTAAAGCAAACAACAATCAATCAATCATGCTAGATATAAGAATCTCTAAAACAGTAACTGTGAAAATATTCCATCACAAGTTTCCAAGTTTATATATCCTTCAAACATGTCAAAAAGACTCAGAATTTTTTGAGTAAATTTATTCCCAAGATAATTTCAATTATTGAACAATGTAAGGACAATTAAAAATGCGAGATTATTTATTGTAGTTTCAGAAAATCCTGGATACAAATAATACCATCATTTAAATAAATTTATATTTTTTTTTGCCAAACGTATACAATTGTATAACCTATTTTAATTTAGACAAGAAATGAAAAAAAAATCTGATTTCTAAGTATAGACAAATATATAACATGTATAAGTATAGATAATATTTTTGTTCAAACATTCTGTGGCTGTTACAGAGGTCTTGCTCAGTATTGAAGGCCAACATCAATATGACTAAGTCACTTTAAGATGAACAACAACTGCAATTAAAACACTTTTTTATGCTTCTGAACTTATTGTATACCTTTATTCTGTGTTAACTGTTATGAAATGAAATGAAATTGAATATAAATCATGATATAATATAATCTTCTTGTTCTCTGGTCATGCTGGTGGGTAATATATAATATGACTATTTGTTCTCTGATGAAGAGTTGTTAATTTATTGGCAATCATATGTCATATTCTTAGTTTTATAATAACATGTAACTCCATTAGTGGTGCATCAGTGAATTGTATGCCTACATGTATATGATAGTATATCTCATGTATATCTAGGTAGGATTAATGTTTAAATCAATTACTATTTTTTCCCCGTAATTGCCATAAAAATAACAAAACACTCATACAAGTCTTATAAATGAATATCTCCTTCTTTACAGTTCAACTGAATATCATATGTCTATTTGTAGATCTCTCACTTGGTCAGATACAAATGTATTGCAGATTTTTCAAATATTTCATGAAAGAAACGACAAATTACATCCATGAAATATAATTTTGTTAAATGAAATACTTTTTTGAAACTCCAATTGTAAGAAAATTCACAAATCTCCAAACTGTCCGTATTTAGAATTCATTTTAACTGAGGTAAAAGCTCTTTAAGATGGTAAACATCAACTTCAGTGATACATGATGATGAAAAAGAAGCTAAATTGTCTAGTTAATTTTCCTCTGTCTCTCAGCATCAAAACACTAAATTCCAATTCATTTGGTCTTGAAACAGTCAATGCTTCTGCTTAGTACATATATGTACATTATATAGAATTGCTGTCTTTTTTCTACTTTTCATGGACATATTTGGTGGCTTTCTAAACAAATTTTAATCAGATCTGCTGTAATGGCCATGATGAGTTATAAGGAACTTTCTACTGCAGGTCATCATCCCTGAAATATGAAAAAGCAAATATAATATATTAAATGAAATTTTCAACATGTGAAAAGTAATCAAAAGTTAGTGCAAACATATTTCTTCAAGAAGTTACTGTTAAAATGCTAACAAAATAATTTCCTTGTCCTTATTTAATAATGAAATTGAGAATGGAAATGGGGAATGTGTCAAAGAGACAACAACCCGACCATAGAGCAGACAACAGCTGAAGGCCACCAATGGGTCTTCAATGCAGCGAGAAACTTCTGCACCCGGAGGCGTCCTTCAGCTGGCCCCTAAACAAATATGTATACTAGTTCAGTGATAATGGACGTCATACTAAACTCCAAATTATACACAAGAAACTAAAATTAAAAATGATACAAGACTAACAAAGGCCAGAGGCTCCTGACTTGGGACAGGCGCAAAAAATGCGGCGGGGTTAAACATGTTTTTTGAGATCTCAACCCTCCCCCTATACCTCTACTGCCAATGTAGAAAAAACAAACGTACAACAATAATGTCTTCATTCATCATTTGAACAAGGATTTAATTTTCTACACACATTTTTATAAGGTGCACTACATGTACTTTTATAAAACTTTAAAGTTAAATGAAAAATAAACTGTTATCACAGAGATATGTCTCGCCTTTTTGTAATTTTGATAATGCAAATGTTGAAATTAAAATAGCAATACTTTAACATGTAAGTTATGCAAATATTCAAAGTCGATGAACCATGACTGAAGGTACATTGCTAAACAATCTCCATGGAATGAGATGTGCCAATGCTAATACAACTGCATACCAAATATCATTGACCTACCACCATGAACTAGACCTAATCACAAACTAATACATTGTTGACGACGCCGTCGCCAGCATACCTATGTCTCGCTTTTTGACTCCGTCAAGGCGAGACAAAAACCCAGATGTGCCTATACGATGTATTCTGTAATAAATATTTAAATTGATGTATTTATGTTAATTTACTTTGTTTTGTATCTCCTTTTAAGACAGGAATACTTCAATATCAATATCAGTAATCCACAGCTAAAAAAATTTTGCTAGCAAGTTCAGTATATTATTGTATTAATATCTGTCATGTCTGTGTAAATAAATTTTATTGCTGGTACAGATACTTCATTAACATTGATTAAATTAAGAAATTATCATGATTATTGGGTACATTTATTTTTGCAATTTTTGAAGAATGGACAAAAATGTAAGATTTATAATTGCGATTTCAGAAAAATCTGCATACTTGTACAGTTATATGTAAAGATTCCGGAATGTGAGTTCCTTTTATTGCGATATTCAAAGTTGCCTCATAAAAACATTGCAATAATTTCTGAGTTTACATCATACAATATTCTTACAATGTACATGATGTAAGAACAGAAATTTATTTGCACAACACAAATTATAAAACAGGAAGAAAAACCAGGCTCGCTAACATGTTTAACCCATCCACATTCTGTATGTACAATGTATGTTCCTGGAATTCAGTGGTTGTCGTTTGTTGCTGTGTTACATATTTCTTTTTCATTTATTTTTGATTACATAAATTAGACCATTAATTTTCTCCTTTGAAATGTTTTACATTTGTGATTTTGGGGCCTTTAATAGTCAAATATGCAGAATGGGCTTTACTCATTGTAGAAGGCCATTCAAAGACCCATAGTTGTTAATGTCTGTGTCATTTGGACTCTTGGGGAGAGTTGTCTCATTGTACAATAGTTAGCTGATATCAGGATAAAACAATTTACCTGTCTATAATAATAAAGCTCTCCAAATCAAACCATTACTTTATTTCATCAAAGCTGGAATGGCATACTGTTTCTTGTAATTGACAGGGGAGCTAAAAAAAAGTAAGAGAAAGTAATTATTTAATTACATATAGGTACGTTTTTTAAAATAAGGAGCATAAACATATGTATAATGATTCATATAATTTTTAAAATAAAGAAATTACGTCTGCACACAACCCTAATTTGATATCAGGATTTCCTCCATAGATATATAAATGCCTATTTTTTCTTGGATTTCTAGAATTGCTGCATCTTATGCTAAATAAAGAGCTGTGCTAAAAAAAAAGCCATCCCCCCCCCCAAAAAAAAAAATCTAAAACAAAAGAGTGAATCTGTGAGCGTTTAATATACCCCCATACCCTTAAAGTAAAAGGTTGTTGAGTGATGAATCTGAAAAAGCATCAGACTGTATAACTGACACATATAAACCCTGATGGCATGAAACCAAATTTCAGAAATCCTTGTAATGTTCCTGAGAAAGATGCAAAGAAAAATATTCATGGGACGGACGGACGGACTGACTTGAGGATGTACAGACAGAAGTAAAACAGTATACCCACCCCCACTTTTTTAAAGACTAAAAGTGGGTTATAAAAATAAAAAAAAACCAAACTTGCGCACAGTGGCACAATTCATGAATAATTCTTATGAATAAAATCCAATAACTGGAATAAGTAAAATATGTTCCTGAGAAAGATGCAACGAAAAATATTCATGGGACGGAAGGACTGACTGGCTTGAGGATGTACAGACAGAAGTAAAACAGTATACCCACCCCCACTTTTTTAAAGACTAAAAGTGGGGGTATAAACATTAAAAAAAAAAAAAAACTTGCGCACAGTGGCACAATTCATGAATAATTCTTATGAATAAAATCCCATAACTGGAATAAGTAAAATTTAAAATATATTAAAAATCGTAAGGGAGCTTACGTTACATTTCAGCAAGTTTCATGAAAATGTGTTAAAGCGTTTTTGAGACATTGTCCAAAAAACGCGATAATTTCGACCCGTTATTATGAATAAAGTCCCTATACTCCAAAACCAGGTATCAAAAATATCTCATAGAACATGTAGAAATGGAAAGGAAACGTATGTCAATAAATTTAAACAATTCACCAAAGTTTCATGAAGATTGGTGAAAGCTGTTTTGAGTAATCATCTGAATGATTCATAAGCAAGGCATTGCTCCAAATAAAAATATATTTCTTTCAAATATGTGTGATAGCTGTTATTTAATTTATGATTATCAATTTTTGTTTAATTTGTGTTCATGGTGTCTGGTTCATTTTAATGAATGATGAGCAAACTACATATTAATTTGTATAATATTATTGTGTCATGAAAAGCTTCTTCAATTTTTTGCTGCGATTCCTTCCTAATAATGACGGTCATAGGAACATGAGGAAGGCGTCCCAGTTAATCATTAACAAAGCCTTTCAAGAAATTATAATATTATTTTGACTATGTATTAAAAATTGTTCTATTTAGCCAGCAATTTAAGTACATAAACTTGCAATTGGTTATATATATATATATATATATATATATATATTTCTGACTTGGTAATGATTTAAAAAATACTGGTTCACAGATAATAAGATAATTTATTCAAGGTGCACAGGCTTTTTCCAGAGAAAGACGCACTGTCCAGGATATTTCCAAATAATTACCCAGATACTCAGCCTTCTGTAGTCATTTTTAATGGACATAAAGATGTAATCATGTTGCTGTCACCTTTTAACTTCCTTAAAAGCTTAAGTTGCATCCGAATTCAAAAAATTATTATTTATAGTACATTTAAATTTGAATTGAAGTTCTTTATAACATACATGAACCATAAATATTCAATAGAATTGCAAAACTTTTTTGACAAGCATGAGAAATAAATTGTACGACAGGAAACATGGAAATAAATAAGGGAAACAGGTAGCACGCACATCGAACAAAACACGAGATACATGTATTGAGAGGTCAAACGTCAAAACACGAAAACAAGTGAAATAAAATATAAACACTGGGTAAATAGAAAATATTGCATAAAATTAACCCTTTACCGCCCTTTTAAATTCAAAGTTGATTAATACCAACAGCACTGAGCAGAAAATAATATAGTATGGACTTCACACTGATTAAATGGTGGGAGTAGAAGTTGGAAAGAGGGGGGGAGGTAGTCCAAATAATTATGACGTCTTGCAAGGCTTCCTTTTGAGCAAGTTTGTGTGCCCTGTGTTACAAATTAAGAGCTCCATGCTTTGAAAGTATGGGTCATGGCTCCAGCAATGTGGGTGCCGGAGAGAGGTGAACGGTGGAACCCCCCCCCTTTTTCCCCGAATTGCTAAACGAAAATTAGAAACTATTAAATTTCAGGGTAAATGTTGCTAATGGGCTCTCGGTATAATGGAGGGATCTTGTTTCATTCGATATTCTGTTCATTTATTGACGGGATTCGATAAATTGTTCAAATTTCAGATATCTGTTACAGTCTAGTTTCGTTTTGACTACCATGACCACGTGTATATCATGCTTGCCAACACTGAACTCGTTTTTATCTATAAGTATACAGTTTTTTTATTTCTGAAGCGAATTATTAACAAAACAAGCAACGTATGTTTCATAAATAATACATATTTGGAGGCTCACACTTACTTTTCTGGTTAGATTTTCACATAGAAGTGAAAATAATTTTCGCTGCAAGGTTCTTTACATTCTGCAAACTACAAACATCTATTTGACGGCGATCGTCTACTGATTGGTTAATCTGCAAAAGGAGGCGGGGTTCACAAGCAGACAATCTCGTCAACAAAAACAGCTATTGCAACTGTTTGCCATAATAATTAAAGCACAAACATACAATATTCGTGTTTCGATAAACAAATTACATCATACGGATACCCGTTTTTAGTTAACAGGCATGTATGTAATTTGATTTCATACAGTTTCATCGATAGACGCAGCTTACGGAATCTTCGCCATTAATGAATATATGAATACATAATGAGGTCCTTACGGGGTTATCTGCCCCTGACAAAATCTTATCGAAATTGCCTTAACATCGCTGCGATATTATTGACATTGAAATGGTTCCTACGAATATCAGCAAAGTCAATACAATTAACCAAAACATGTTTAATAGTATACTTGCAGTTGCAAGGTCTACATTGTGGTTCATCTTCATTTTTACGAAGATACTCATGTGTTATTCTAGTATGACCAATACGGCATCTAAAAATAACACACTGATCTTTTCTGCACATAAAATTATTAAAAGGTTTACCTAATTTAGGTTTAATTTCATGTAAGTTATTATCATCTTTTTTAGTCCATTCATTTTTCAATATATTAAAAACACATTCTCTAATATTAGATCTAAAATCGGTATATGATATATCACAGATAGATAAAAGGTCATCCAGGGCATTTTTTGCCTCCTGGTCTACAACCGTGTTTCCATGGATTCCAACATTACTCGGTACCCATAGAGAAATTATCTCTTCATGAGGAATTTTCAAATTCCTCGTTACATATAAAATCTTGAGAATAATCGGGTTTTTAATTTTAGTATGTTGTATAGCTTGTAAGCATGAAAGTGAATCAGAACATATTATAAATTTCGATTTGTCTGAAGTGGCGATTAATTTCAAAGCCAAAATTATCGCCTTTGCTTCAGCAGTAAATGTGGATGCGGCAGATGAAACACGGAGAGTCGTAGCTCTGTCTTCATGGACAGCAGCAGATGCAACTCGGTTACCATCCTTCGATCCATCTGTATGAACAGTTGAAAAATCTGAATAATTTGCCTTAATTTCAGCAAAATGTTGTTGAATTAAAAGAGGGTTTGTTTCCGTTATTTTTTTGTATTTACGGAGATCAAATATCATTTTCGGTTTAGGAAGTTCTCATGGAGGGCATTTGCAAGTTTGAACTTGTGCAAAAATGGTTAAATGTGGTTATAAACGAATTCCTAATGGAGGATTTTTATTTTCATGTTTTGCAAATATATCTTCATAGATGTGCTGAGAAATGGTGAAAGGTCATGAGGTGCTCCTTCACCTGGTGGCGTCTTGGATATATATATTGTTGCAGCCGATAATTTAAATTCACGGATTGTTATCACATGTTTACCATGCTAATGTTTTTGTATTGACGAAAGACATCAAAAGGACCCCGTCCACAAGTTGGTATCGGACAAATATATCCTTTGTAAAACACTTTTCTTTCTGTTGCCATACTGTAATATAATATACATTATAAATGAACAGTTGATATATAATGTACACATATACAAATAACAGAATAATAATACTGCAAAAAAATCTCTTAAAAAACATGAAACCGATATACACGTCCTTGGTCCTGTTAAATAGTGACGGTAATGTGTCTGCATCCGGTAACATTTTTCTGAATCGTTGTATCTGAAATTGAGAAAAGGCAATCCTCATTTCATTATGTAAACCTGGCACGTGTTTTACACTGAAAAAGAAGTTGTTTGTACACATGTTAATTTCTTCATTAGCTTTATAATAAACCAACATTTGTATCTGTCTTTACTAATAATCTGAACTATAGACATACTATCAAACTAAAACAAATATTATTTTTGTTTTCCATGAGGCGCCCATAAAGTAGCTGCCACACCGATTGGATACAATTCAAGGACAGGAATTGAATGTTTACTATTTGTGATGATTGTGGGCGGGTAGCTGTTGATTCTGAAAGGGTAGTGGAACAGCGAGTTTGTCCTGAGCTGGTAGCCCAGCTTATGGTTGTGAAGGTAGCAGAGTTTTTAGACGGTCAAGTAAATTTTGGATCATCGTCTAAATTTTTTAATAATTTCTATAATACCCGCAACGAACATCACCACAGCCAATATGTGTTCTTTAAAAGTAATAATTATTTTCATCTAATCGATATTTCTTCATAATTTTCAGTTTTGTGCTGTGGCTTTTATGTTTACGCTCAATTTCTATCCTTTTCGACCTACTGACGATCTTTATCTTTATTTCCATCTACAATTTGTAGGTTATTAAAGTATCAGATGAAAATTGTAAATGCTTCTTCTATTGTTTGTCAAGTTTAGTTCTCAGTCTGGCGATTGTTGAAGCATCCTCATCAACTTATGTCACAATATTAATAACTTTTGCTCTGGCATATGCTACCATCTGTACAACAATATCAGATTCCATTGCTTTGAAACTTCCACAATAATTCTTTCTACAAAGATGTACTTTGGATATCTTGTTCATCTCTCTGATTGTTGCACATAATCTGCATGTTATTGATATAAAATTAGTCTACTTGATATAAAATTAGTCTAATGTCATTCCCATTCAAATGACAAAAGATTGATTGATTGATTGTTGGTTGCTTAACGTCCAGTGGCAAATATTTCATGCATATTCAGGACGAGAACAAGTTCACAATAAATACAATATGTAGGTTCTGTAATTGATTAAGGAATTAAGGTCGGAGAAATTTAGACTGCCACGGGAAATGAGGGAATATTGGATAGGGACAGAAATTTAGCCTTGCAACAGGTCACCTACGGACCCCTCAAAGAGTTGTTGCAAGGGTTCTTAACGTGCAAAGAACATGGCACTTTCTTTACACGAGGCATCGGATTTAACGTCCCCATTCTGACCGGACGTGGCTGCAAATTTGTACATCCCGCACAGCCAAACGGACGCCCCACTTTAGCACGGGTTTTACTGCCGGTCGGAGGAAGACCAATGGTGACCATACTTCTATTCCCCAGTCACCCTTGGGGAGAAATGACAAAAGAATGAAAGACAATAGTACAAATAATGAATATGACACAATAACACAATGGCGGTATGTATAAGTATCAAGACAAGCCAAAATGATTTTACAAAAATGATCTCCCAATTGGATGGTTTCGCAAAACACTGGTCAATGCCTTTATTATAGCAATCTAAGATGTGGTTGCATTCCTGCAAACTACGACCAATTCGTTGAATATTTCCGTGCAGAGAGTCTAATGCATATTTAGCACGTATATTCATGTACAGTACTTTGTATGATTTGTCATTAAAATTTTCAGCATGCCAAATTCTTATAAGGCGATCTCCATCGTTCTCCTTGGAAGTATCTTCTCGGTTTCATTCCATCAAGCCGTCTCTTACAACATAACGGGCATAATTAACTTAAAATTCTCCTTTATCAAGCTAGAGCTTGTGATATCTGAACTACAGGAAATTGTGTTGCTAGCAGGATTTCTGCACAGTTGTTAAACTGTTTATACTGGCACGCATTTCTGTGCTTATGTCTGCATCTTCCATCTATGGCAAATGTTTTTGGACATTCAGGGTATCCACATATTATTCTGCTTTTCTTTTCCGTCTGGTCGAACTTGCAACTCTTTGGTTGCAACAAGTTGGTTAGCATTGTAGACAGCATATCCGGAAAAGATTTGTTAACATTTACAGCCTGAAGCAGGCCTTAAATTGCAAGATATAAATTGCACCAAAAGATTAAATGAATAAAACGAACCATGTTTTGATGCTTAATATGATATTGTATACAGAGCTTCCAACTGTTTGAAGCCAATAAAAAAAAAGAAAACACTTCCAACACAGAATGGATATCGCATTATCGATCTTCATCAAATTCAATCATTCATTTCTAAGATTATTATACATTCCATATCATGAAATTGCATAAAAAGGTAGCACTCCGGCAAACTCTACCAATAAAAACTGGCCGCCACGAAATAGCCCAAAAGCGGTGCTTAAAAGTGGCGTTAAAACACCTAAAATCAAATCATCATAAAAAGGTATATCCCCATATGCCGTTTTAACAGAAATGAAATCGTATGGGATAATAGCCTGTACTCTTACTGTTTAATTTAAAGGGTGTAATGTAATGCAAATAATGAACCCAAGTTAAAGACTACACTTTTCATAAGGACAAGATAAATCGGTTTGATTTAAATGTAAGAGCTGTCTGGTGAAGTAAGGACAACGAATTCGCCTGATGTGAGACAAAGCTCTTTCAGTAGCGTTAAAGAAGTTGGTAAAATATTACGCACTGTTTTAGAAGAAGAAATGCTAGCAGCAGGTGCAGAGAAAAGACGTTTTGCTATCGAAAAACAATAATTTTTTGACGATGTACTAAACATAAGTGTTGTCATAAATGGTAGATGAAGTAAACGATCGCACAAACACACATATAGTGCATCAGGAGGGGTAGCCATTATAGTTGGACATCAGAATGGCACAATTGTATTTATAGGAGTACGCAATTCATACTGTTATATCTGCAGCAAAACATTAAACACACCATCCGAACTACCAGAGCATGTTATATATGAATGTTCTAAACATCTATCATCATCTAGTCAGGCTATGGAAAGTGATATAATAGTTGAAAGATTCAAGCAGGCAGAAAAAGTTCATGATTTGAGGTATATAGCAGTCTGCTGCGACACATGCGATGAGTGGTATCACATTAAATGTGAAAGTATTGAACAGCACATATATGAAATCTTAATAGCAACATCTTTTGGGAATACATTAAATGTGGCTGCCAAACTTTTACACCACATTTTTAACACTACCGTTGAAACATCTAATAGCTTCGCTGGAACCACATCACAAATACACAACAAAAATCCAAAATCAAAACCATGAAGGCAGAATAAGAAACAAAGTACAGTTCCACCTCTTCGAGTACTCACTTTTGAAATACAAGATAAAGAAATTATATGCCTTTACCGACATTTACGGAACACAGTTGTAGACAAGGAGGCCCAAAATGCCCTGAAACACCCAATATCTAAAGGTGAAATACCATATACTGAATTTCAATCTAATATAAGAGAATATGTTTTAAACATATATAAAAATGATTGTATTAAACAAAATGACAATAAATTGTATGAAATTAAACCAACTTTATGCACACCTTTAAACAAATTTATAAGAAGGAAAGATCAGTGTGTTATGTCTACATGTCGTATTGGTGAAACAGTCGTTGAAGCATGCAAATGAGGTCAAGAACAATTGACACGTGACAGGCGGAAACTTCATATCATTATGTATCTATATGCAAGCTATGAAGTATCCAGGTCTTCTACCTTTTGAAATATGAAGCTTTATACAAGTATCTTGCTTTATTGAATATTATTGAAATTATGTTGAATGTCTAAGATTAAGGCCTTACTGGTTTGTAAAACTTAACATTATTAAGGATCCATAAAGATTAGGTCATAGTCAGATGAACAATGTCACCTAACAATAATTTTATACACCTAAAAAAGAGATCCTATTACCCATTATATCTGTTAGAAATGGACCAGTTATGAAAAGTCTAACCTTGACCATTGAACAAATGTATCATGAAAATGTTAGACAAGTATGTACACCTTGCAATCATTCTATACACCCAACATAGTATTGCAAAAAATCTCTTAAGGAAAAACCCTAGTCACTTAAACTTTTTTGTTGATCACTGAACCATGACAATGAGGTCAAGGTCAGATGAACTCTCTGAGATATATATGTACAACTGCATTCATTCTTTGGACACAATATAACTGATCAACCACTTCAGGTAAGCAAAGAAAATGACATAATTATCAACTTAAAAATGATTGATGAACTTTAAAAACTCCGAGGAAAATTTAAAACGGAAAGTCCCTTTTCAAATGGCAAAATCAAAAGCTCAAACGAATGGATAACAACTGCCATATTCCTGACTTGGAACCGTCATTTTCTCATGTAGAAAATGGTGTATTAAACCTGGTTTTATAGCTAGCTTAACCTCTCACTTGTAAGACAGTCGCATAAAATTCCTTTATTCCGATGAATCCAATCAGACAGGTACATAAAATATGCAGTTTACATAAGTGTCTTCAATTTAGCGTTACCCCAAGGGTGACTGGGGAATAGAAGTATGGTCACCATTGGTCTTCCTCCGACAGGCGGTAAAACCCTCGTCAAAGTGGGGCGTCCGTCTGGCTGTGCGGGATGTATCAAGTTTGCAGCCACGTCCGGTCAGAATGGGGACGTTAAATCCGATGCCTCGTGTAAAGAGAGTGTCCCGCTCTTTGCACGTTAAGAACCCTTGAAACAACTGTTTGAGGGGTCCGTAGGTGACCTGTTGCAAGGCTTAATTTCTGTCCCTATCAATATACCCTCATTTCCCATGGCAGTCCAAATTTCTCCGACCTCTTTCCCAGACACTCCTATTACAGAACCTATCTATTGTATTTATTGTTAATTTGTTCTCGTCCTGAATATGCATGAAATATTTGCCACTGGACGTTAAGCAACCAACAATCAATCAATCAATCAATTTAGCTTATTTATTTGTTCATCTGACAACCCTGCATACCATATGGTTTCCACTTGGGGAACTCTACCCGCTAAAAAAAATAAAATATGATGTATTGGTTCAGCAGCTCTTTATCAAACCATATTAGTATTGATTGATTAATTGTTGGTTGCGTAACGTCCAGTGGCAAATATTTCATGCATATTTAGGACGAGAACAAGTTAACAATAAATACAATAGATAGGATATAATAATAGAGGCCATCGGGATAATGGTCGGGGAAATTTTGGACTGCCACTGGAAAATGAGCGTATATTGGATAGGGACAGAAATTTTGCCTTGCAACAGGCCACCTACGGACACCTCAAAGAGTTGTTGCAAGGGTTCTTAACGTGCAAAGAGCGTGGCACTCTCTTTACACGAGGCATCGGATTTAACGTCCCCATTCTGACCGGACGTGGCTGCAAACTTGATACATCCCGCACAGCCAGACGGACGCCCCACTTTGGCAAGGGTTTTACTGCCGGTCGGAAGAAGACCAAGTAGCCATATGTCTATTCCCCAGTCACCCTTGGAGGGGGTATAAGTATTGGAAAGGCTATAAATCATAAAATCAACTCTCATATATGTTTATTTCATTAGAACTCTTTTTTGTAATCAAATCCGCTGTACATCCCACTATAACGTAATACTGTACATACCAACTATCCCCCTTCTGTTTTTAAACCTGTGTAGTATGTGACTGGATAAGAAAGACCATGGCCAGCACCGATATCATTTTCATACATTAGAAAATGTTAGTTTTCCCTCGATCTGAGGAAAATCAATTACATAAACCAAATATACATTTGTAGCTCACCTATTCATTAGTACAATGTATCTGAAAAACAGACTAAACAAGAGAAAAATTAACATTGACCAATAAACCACGAAAATGAGGTCAAGGCATTCGCTAATGGTCAAAGAATGTATGACAATTGGAAAAGTTCGTAGCATAAGGCATCTGTATACAAAGTCTGAAACATGAACATTGATTAAGGTCTTTTACATTTGATTATTCACATAACTAAAAAAAAGGGGTGTTAACTCCCGGAACATCCGCCTCCCCCCGATCCGCCACTGGAAAAACTTAAGAACAGAGGAATATCATAATACATGTACATCACTCAAAGATTAGCTTATTAAAAATTACACACACACGAAAAGATAACAAGTGCCACAGGTGGAGCAGGATCTGCATACCCTTCAGGATTAAATGAGACCACCGTAGTTTCTTGGGAGGTTCATGTTGCTCAGTTTTGTTTTCTATGTTGTGTTAAACTAATAGCAATTAACCACTGAAAATGTACATACACTGTATTTCCAACTAAAACTTATTCTTGATACAATGTACAATACATATTACATGCACAAACACACTAAAGTTTCATTTTCAACTTCATCAATATAATTTTGATCATTATTTAGCGGAACAAGAGGCGGTAAAAAAAAAAACAGGTCAAAAATGAAACCACTTTTACAATTTGATTGGACACATGACTTAGACTAAGTGGAAGAATACCGTCTAAAATGTGATAGTTTTTTATTCTACCAATTCCTCTTTCTACATGTATCCTAACAGTGGCTATATTTATGGTGTCTTCAACATCCTGTGGTTTTAATTGGCGGTTGCTCCCTTTAAATACAGGAATGTTACACCTTCTGGCAGAATATCCTCTATTTCAAACCCTCTGTCTGCCATTACATTATCACCTTTATCCAGCAACCCTAGCAAACCACTGCTTTTTGTAATTTTATCCGACACACGTCCACCCGATAATTCCGACACAAATGTCACACTTCCAGTTGGGCTTACGCCAATCAAGACCTTATAGGTATTATGATGCTTGTAGTTCGACAAAAGAGGGACGAAAGATACCAGAGGGACAGTCAAACTCATAGATCGAAAACAAACTGACAACGTCATGGCCAAAAATAAAAAGACAAACAGACAAATAATAGTACAGATGATACAACATAGAAAACTAAAGACTAAGCAACACGAACCCCACCAAAAACTGGGAGTGATCTCAGGTGCTCCGGAAGGGTAAGCAGATCCTGCTCCACATGTGGCACCCGTCGTGTTGCTTATGTACAAGTTTGAGACTGTGCAAGCATAGAGGACGGAATTTCAACAAACAATTCTGTTATTTATAATTCTGGTAGTCGGATACATGTTGAAGGACTCTGGCATATTTGCGAAAAATTTAACATGTGAGGGGAAAAGGAAAAGCAGCGGCAACTCAGAACATAAAAAATTAATCCAGGTTGTAAATATTTTAGAAAATTGCTCAAATGAAATGTCAAACCTCTCAGAAAGGTCTCGAACAAAAAGTCCAACTGTCAGCCTCATGAGTACCATAAAAACCTCTTCTACTGAAGTGAGCATCCGTTTTGGTCCTGGTCTTTTCCCATGAGTCTGGTACTGTTTGAAATCACTATTTGTGTCGCTTTGACCGCGCCAATATTGCAACATAGAAGCTTTAACTTCTAAGTAATTAAATACGGAATTGAACACTCTATAATTTTGGAATCCTGTATAAAATGAAATGGCATCATTATCATCTTTTATTTTGTCCAAAGTAAATCGCTTGCCTTCATAATATTCAATTTTCTCCTGTAGATCGGCAATATTTTGTGATGCTATCTGCATTTTTAATGTCAACTTTTCGATTTGCTTCTTCAATGAATCAGTGTGTCTTTATTGATCATGGAAGTCATCTATGGAAAAGCTGTAATTATTTTCTGTTGAACAAGCAATTCCTTCCTTTGAGCTACATTCATCACGGTGGGTTGGCCACTCTGTCTGTGTTGCTATAGTATTAGGCAGATCTTTGTAATGACAGGACTGACTGACATCATTGTCCTAAAAAAAGACAATAGAGCAATATAAAATTGTCATAGAAACATGCATGTGCGCAATAAAAATAATTGTATGATGGTATACTCATACATGTACATAGCAAAATATTATATTTGATAAATATTTAAATATTCAATACATTAAGAAATCAAACATTGATGATTTTCTTCTTCTTCTTGCAGGTAAGGAACTGGATTCAATGTGTAACGGAAATCGGTCATAGTTCATTTATTTTGATGTGAAATACCAGTTGTCTTTTCCTATTAATTGTGTTTCTATATGTATATAAGTTTCTCCATAGTTGGAGCACCATCTGTTACTTAAAACACCCCTAAAGTTGGTATAGTCTTGATTTTCACCCCTTTAAGTATAATGGACTGATCCAGATGGTAGTATATAAACCAGCCCAAGACAGAGAAACTCTGTCAGTTTTATGTGGACCGTTGAAGTGATAACATCAGGGATTATTTTCCAACTGGTAAGTAGAGTGAATTAAGTGATTCCAAAGGAGATATATGAATAGTGTTCGGATTTATATGTGGATATTGCAATAGTGATTGTGATATAAAGAGAAACTTATATAATAAGTTATTTGTATACTTGCTGGTGTTGCAAGTTGTACTATGTGGAAGTATGGATACTTCATAGATTTGTATTAGTGAGAATACAAGGTGTATACTTGCTGGTGTTGTAATATTGTGGAAGTGTATTAGTGAAAGTGCACTGTGTTAAACCTTACCAGTTTGGATAATATCCATTGTATGGGAACTCAAAGGGATAGTTAGTGCGTGAGTTCAGCTGTGTTCACTGCTTCAGAATGCGAAAGGGATGCAGGATGAAGTTCAAGCATTCCTTCGAATTAACCAGTTATCTGCATCAAAGAATTTGCCAAAAGTAGGAGACAGCATATTCACTGATTATGTAGACATCTTATCTCAGTACTTACGATGAAATAAATATGTCAGTCCTTGATATACCATCTATGGTTCATGATACTATAGCATTCATCACTCATCAGACAGAAAAGGTATAACTGTATACAAATAGATAATGATACAAAAATGACTTCATAAGTGATTATGTGTGTGTTGTTAATTGTCCTAAAAATCTATTATTTTATTTTCTAATTAATAAATTTATTTATTTAATAATGATAATATTTATAGTAATGTCTCAATTTATTAGGAACACCATCAATGTCTTATTTTGTCATGGCATTTCATGTATTTTATAGATTCGAACAGTGGTACGACTTCAACAAAGAAAATTCAGACGAGTGCTATCGTTCAATCTTCTCAAGCGAGTTGTGCAACAAAGGAAGAAGTAAATAACAGGGTAGAACAGAATCAAACGGAAGATCATAACCAAGTCGAAGAACAGAATCAAACGGAAGATCATAACCAAGTCAAAGAACAGAATCTAATGGCCAAGCTAATGGAAGAACAGAATCAAGTTGAAGAACAAAATCAACAGGTAGAAAAGAATCAATTTCAAGATTTAGAACAAAATGAATTGGAAAAACCTAAACGAAATCGAAAGAGAACTAATCGGTATGTTTTTAATACTAAATTAACTTTTTATTAGTATGAAGTCTATTATCACTGAACTAGTACTTATTTTTGTTAAGGACTGAAGCACGCCTCCAGGTGCGGGATTTTCTCGCTGTGTTGAAGACCCATTGGTGGCCTTCGGTGGTTTTTGGCTCGTTTGTCGGGTTGTTATCTCTTTGACACATTCCCCATTTCCATTCTTAATTTCATTAATCATTATCATTATTAAGGTCGGGCTAACATATTAAAGGTAATGCAACTTTTCCTGTTGCGTTAGGTGTGGTGGATTTTGCGATTGGAAGTTTGTCCTTAACATCTTAAGGCCAAGTTGAACTAACTGACATTATTATGAATTAATTACAGAACTGATCACCAAGTGGTACTAATTATTTCAACTAGATCTTTTCAGATGTTTTATAAATGGCTTACTTTATAAATCATGAATATCTGATTATAAATTTAGACTATTATGAAAACAAAAATCCTTGATTTTGGTTTTATTTTCAGCTGACATTTAAAATACTTTTTATTTATTTAGGGAAAATTGGGCTGCTAAGGGACAATGAGGGTATCTTGGATATATACAGAAATTTAGCCTAGCAACAGGCTACCTACGGACTCCTCATATAGTTGTTGCAATGGTTCTTGGCGTGCTAAAATCGTCACATTCTCTTTACACGAGGCTTCGGATTTAACGTCCTCATTCTGACCGCACATGGCTGCAAACTTGCACAATCCTCACATTCAATCGGACTCCACACTGTAACGAGGAACAATTTTGAGAGCATATAAAATAACTTTGTACTGTCAACGACAAAATTATTTTAAATTTACCTGTGTAACGTCACGTCTGGCTAAATGTGAATATACAAAAAATGTAAATGGAATGTTCCGTTTTCTAAGGTAAAATAAAAGGCTAAACACATTAAACGATTGATTGATTGATTGTTGGTTGCTTAACGTCCAGTGGCAAATATTTCATGCATATTCAGGACGAGAACAAATTAACAATAAATACAATAGGTAGGTTCTGTAAGAGGGGCGTCCGGGATTAAGGTCGAAGAAATTTAGACTGCCACGGGAAATGAGGGTATATTGGATAGGGACAGAAATTTAGTCCACTCTTCGCTTATTTAGTTGTAATATCTGTCCTGCCTTTTTATTTTTCACGCTATTAGGTCCTGCATTTTTTTTATGAGTTTATCCTGCATTTTTTTTTACTCAAAACTCCTGACAGTCCTATCCTGCCTATTTGTTTCAAATTTCATCCGAGCCACCCCATACAAATCAAATGGTAGCTCCCTAAAGTCGAAATCTAAATTTTTAATTTATTCTGTTAAAACAAATTAATATTAATTTATCGCAAGTACAAGAATGATATGAAATTATAACAATTTGTACAACATGTGTTTCTGGAATATCATTAAGTAATTTATTGGTTTCGATTATGATCTTCCAGAGGTATATAATTACATGATTACTGTTAGTTCTTGAATTATGTTTGATAAGAATGCACGATACCAAAACCAACTTTCAAAATTTATTGTATAACATATTCTTTATAATATAATATTAAGCGTCCATTGTCAATTATATCCATTTTTCAAGGGAAAGGACTATCACATTAATTACAATAATATATTTCATGATATATGTAGGGTATTTATATTATTGACATAAGCTCAGTCCTTCCTTTCATTTATGTCCCTTGACCAAAATATTTTCTATCCAAGTCATTGAGCCTATAAATCCCATCATGCTCAATCAAGTTAATAACATACAACACTATACCTTTCAGTGGATAAACTCTAAATAAGTTACTAAAACACATAATTATTTTAGTATAGCTAAATTAAGGTGATTCCTACACTGAATAGAAGACATTCTGCATGGATGTGAACTCGAAATTAAAGAAATGTCTAACTTACCAACTAACATCTCTATTTCGTGAGGTTCTATAATTACTTTGTATACTGAAGGACTTTTTGTCTGATTTTTAAAATATACTTTGAATTAGTTCTCGCCGCGATATAGCGTTTTTTGCGCTAAGGCGGCGTAAAGCAACTAACCCCCTATGTTACAGATGTACCCGATGTTTAAGTCTCCTTTAACATAGAAATATAAATTGGCGATTGTTCTCGTCTGCTTCATAATGCTTTTCCTATTTTGCTGGAGTGTAGGGATGCTCCTACCTTCTACATTCCCTGCCGGCTGTACCAACTGTCTCCCTCTGCTGGTTGAGTTGCTGGCGGCGGTGGGCACCGCTCCCAATTTGGTGGAGCTGCTGGTGGTGGGTGGCACCAATCCCAATTTGGTGGAGAGGCTGATGTTGGTTGCCTCTGCTCCCCATTTGCTAACTCCCACTGGCTCTTCCTCCTCTCCTTCCGCTGCTGAGTTGTCTCATTGGGCTAATCCCCCTGTCGCTCAGCCTGGACGAGGCAGTTCTCATTATCCTAGAATCTGCAGGAATAAGTCTGAGGACATCTGCAACATCCAAAGCTTACTATACCTAAAGCGTTGGTTGCCTAATTTTCGAGAAATGACTGCAAAAAACTCATCTTAGACCAGTTTTGGTAAGGTGCAGAACAAAGTGGTTTAGAGACTCACTTAAAATCTTGCTTATCTCATTTTATTTCTTCATTGTAAGTTTGTACGTTTTCTCTCAAGTAGACATTATGTGTAGTTGGGTGTGCAATTTATTTTGAAATACTTTTTTAATGAAAGCAATTGTTATACCTGATTGCAGAATATATTTACTATACAGAACACTCACTTAGAACTGTGACTTTGTTCTATCTCACATTACATGCCAGAATAAAGTGGCATATTGCTGGTAGTGACAGTAGGAAAGCAACACATAGAAAACAACCGTTGCTGATTGACTAGGGGTTGCATTTCATAAATAAAGGTTATGGTCAGTTTAATGGAATTAAATAACGATTCATTATTCTTCAATGTTTTGACCGTCAAAAATTAATAATAGTTACAGTACTGGTACGTTTTGCTTAGACATAAAGGAAGGTCCTTTTTCATTATTATATTTTCCCTATACAACTTGGCGTGGCATTATAAAAGTTCAATTGTAAATAAGAATAAAACAGAACATTTTTTTTTTCATTTCACAAGGTAAATGTCAGTACACAGACGGGATATAACAACTTAAAGAAATCTTGATATTCATCACAAGACGAAGCAGCATTCTACCAAGTGGATTTGACACTTAATTCTCAGTTACTTTCACGGATGGAAAATGATATCCAAGCCTTTCAACTTGCACCTTAAACCTAACATTGTCTGACATAAATACTGAAGTTTTTATTTTTGTATCGTGTGGAGCTGGTATTTGTCTCATTCTCAGTTGCAGTATCGTTGGCTATTGTTTACACTAACCAAAATTTAGAAATAGACCAAAATATAGATGTAGATAACCTCGGAGCTAACGTAGACCGTGACATTGAAATGAGCCACAATATTTCAACAGGAAGGGGAAGTTGTCACGAAAATGCAGAGATCGACGAGCTGAAAATGTCAAATTTAATTTTATTACCACCCGAAAACAACGAGATCTTACTAATGCCAACAGCGCAAGTGATTTCTCGGATGGGTTACTGCTACCAAGCGATGGTTTTTGAATCCATAACAGTCACTGATGCCTACATTACAGCAGTGTGGAAACATTCAGGAGGATTCTGATAAAAATGATAATGCCTCTGAAGGGAACAGGGCGTATACACATCTGTTTTGACCTCTTCGATCAGATAGACAGGACGATTTAAGACTTTATTCAAGAAATCTGGTCTTAAATCGTCCTATAAATATCTTCAATCAAATACACAGGATTGATTGATTGATTGTTGGTTGCTTAACGTCCAGTGGCAAATATTTCATGCATATTCAGGACGAGAACAAGTTCACAATAAATACAATAGGTAGGTTCTGTAATAGATTAAGGGATTAAGGTCGGAGAAATTTAGACTGCCATCCTAGGTATTGCAATCAGCTAGTCTCCCCATTATGGAAAGGTTTAGTTTCTACTCTCACAGAAGTTGCTCTTCTGTTGAGAGTAAGAGATAGGATCACAAAAATAGACCATGCTCATTACACAGACATCAACACCATTTTATAGTAATACAAATATGAACCATGTTATACTGATAAGAACTTAGTTATTTTATTTATTACAATATTACTAAAAGTCCCACAGGATATCTTCCCCTCTGTAGTTAATGCGTCCGTACTGGCATGCTTTATTATATACTATTTCTTAAATTTTCATTTCTTAAATGTAGGAATTATTTTGACACTTAAATTATGAGGAAACATTTTTGTCCAGTATTTTAACCAATAATGAGTATGAAAAATACCTATTTTTTTTATCTAACTATAGAAATAAATTTTTGACAATTTTTAAAAATATTACACTTACTGCGGCCAAAAATGATGTAAATGACTGGTTCCCTTAGACTGGTGACAATAGCTAAAAGGTAAAAGGTCATGATGATGTTTCTAATTTATTTCTGAAAATCTGAATGAAAGTACTTCAAGTTACAGTAGGTTTTGGGTCTTGGGGAGTGTTAGAAAGTAATGAAAATTTGTACAATGTTACTATTGTCGCCTATGGCAGGGAATAACTACCGTGCCACCTTAAAGAGACAATGTGTGTATTTGTCGTAACTAATAGCAATGCAAGTACGATGATTTAGTCGGAAACGGTCGGTTTTCCCCATGAAACGAATTAATAATCATAGATATAAAATTCGAGTCAGATTCGAGAACGTAGCCATGTGTCGGCCACACCATTGAAAAAATACGATTCGGTCCCATATTGGCGAAATGAGTAAGTCGTGAATCTGAACAATTATATTGATGCCACAAGTCTTCCCATTAATATTAAATATTTTGATATGAAACTAGAATAGAAACCAAAACTATAAATTGTATGTAGTTCAAGATTCCGGAGTACTAATTGTCAAGTATTAAAAACCGGTTCTTCGTCTTAACCAAGTTTGTTCCACCATTTTCTTCTTTAAATTCCTGCACCAAGTCGGGATAATGTCATTAGCTTTTCTCTTGTTCCGTTGATGCTAAGGTTTGATTTCGTTAGTTTTTTTGGACTTAATTATTTTGAACAGTTGTTAAATGTGTTTGAGCTGTTGATTTTGCCATTTGTTTACGGACTTTCGAATTTTCCTTCTTGGAGTTCGGTATTTTTGTGATTTTGCTCTATAATAGTACGATATTTTTGTTAAACTTATTCCATAAATAAGAAACATTTCTTTGCTGTTCTACTTATCTTGTTCCGGTGTTTCCTGTCTTCAAAAACGTCTCTGCGATTTCTAGACATTAGTTTTTGAAATTTAATTGTATAATGTCTTAGTGTAAAATAGTTCTTATTCATTGTTTACGCTTCTCAGATAAAGACTTGGCACTCGTCACCAACTTGTCTGTTAATGGATACACTAAACAATCGAATTTGTCTTTTCATGGTTTGCAATCAGTTTGACGACAAACGATTTCATAGCTTTTAAGGCATTGGTCATATGACAAAAGGTCAAGAGTGTGTTTTTTAATTGTATACGTGCATACCTCTTGATTAGTTATTTGTTTGTTTTTACCTCGTATCGTCTCAGCAACTATTTTTGGCAGTAAATGATAAATGATTTGGAATATCCTTAAAATTTAACAATGTTAAAGTGTTATTTGACCTGTCTGCTGTGTCCGACGTTTACCCTAAGATGGGACTAATATATAGGCGTATATATATGAAGATATAAATACCTTGATTCTGTGGTAATCCTTTAGGTTAGTCTTACAAGCCTTTCACTGCGTCCGTTCAGGTCAACGTGCATTGAGAAAGAGGCTGAGCATGGCTATCCGTGACTCCTTGTGTCATCACTCCATTTGGAGTCTCTACCAGTACCACTGATCCAGGCTGAGGAAACTCCCTAGAGGATCTGCAGGGCAATAAATAAACTCATCATAGATACCAGGATTGAAATTTTATATTTGCGCCAGACGCGCGTTTCGTCTACAAAAGACTCATCAGTGACGCTCGAATAAAAAAATGCTAAAAAGGCCAAATAAAGTACGAAGTTGAAGAGCATTGAGGACCAAAAATTCCTAACAGTTTTGCCAAATACAGCTAAGGTAATCTATTCCTGAGGTAGAAACTCATTAGTATTTCAAAAATTATACCTACACCGTTCAGTGTTGGAAAATTTCGTTTTTAGTTGATTGTTCTACAGCTAGGTCTGTTAGGCATTTCTTCATTGTTGTATTTATAGCCTTTTTCACGTCTGGTGATTTGTATGGAGTTATTTAGAACAGTCATGTTTGACAACTGCTTGGCACTGAAGCGTTCGATTTCATTTATCGTGTTCTTGCCTTTTTCGCTTTTACTCTTCTAATTTGACATGTTCTGGTTTAATATTTGTTTTCTATTGGCATCTTGTTTATCAATACTTGGAACCGTCAATATCAGCAAGCTGTGGTAAGCCTCCTTGACTCGATCCTAATATCAATGTAATATGCCATTTGTGAAGAGGTTCATTCTAATCAAATAGTTACCTATGGAATATATTATCTTCTCCAACACAGTTACTGAAAAATCCGGTTTAGACGGATGGTAATGTTTTGTTTTTATTTTCTGTTCAGTGCATTCATCGTGATGATAAATTTGGCAGTTTTTTTGGAGGTGTGATTGAATGGTATTCTTTGTTTATTGTTGGTCCGTTTTGATTGCACACGATTAATAATGTCATTAAACACGTGCATCAACTAATGTATCTATGTTTTTCACTCAAAGTCAATATATACATGTACATGCTTAAATATATAGAAAAGAAAAGTCTCAAGTGATGCACAACAACGTAGGTTATTTTATATTTACATATGAACAATTATAAACACAAAAGCCACAACGGTCTATTATTTTTATTACCATTACTTTCCATTACATATGGCTCATATTTCAGTGCCTGCGATGATTCTTATCATACCAGTGGCTGTATCACATGGATTTATCAGGGGGTAATGATACATTTTATTTTATCTTATTTGTATAAAATAAAAACAGTTAAAAGATTGGTATGCCCTCTGCTTTGATTAGGACAGTTTGTTGCTGGAGTAAATTGATATGGTTATAATTACCAATTAATTGTTTCAAGCTTTGAAACCATCGAAAATC
Source organism: Mytilus californianus (assembly GCF_021869535.1). Lineage (NCBI taxonomy): Eukaryota > Metazoa > Mollusca > Bivalvia > Mytilida > Mytilidae > Mytilus > Mytilus californianus. Next base: position 1,427,935 of record NW_026262673.1, read on the forward strand.
GAATAAAATTTTCTACCCCAGGCATAGATAACCTCAGCTGCATTTGTCAAATCTTTTAGGAGTTTTGGGTCCTCAATCTTTTAACTCGATCCCTAACTTGATATTCCTCTTCTTTCCTCGTTATTTTTCATTACCGACAAGAGTATGTCACATCTTTAAAGTTAACGAATATCGAGGCCCAGGCCATTTGTAAATTTACAACAAATCTATGGCTTCCGTGAATTATTTCGATTCTATTATTCAAATACGATTAACAAGTATATACATGAAATAGAACGGTGAAGTACACATTCAGCGTTTTTGTTACCATTACTGTAACATTACTTCCGGTCAACCATTTTAATTGAAAAATTTGTACTTCATCGTTTTATTTCATGTATATACTTGTCCTGAAGACACCTTGCTTACTGTCGAAACATGTCCGACAATAAAGCTATTGCAATGCGGTTTGAACATTAGAGTGTTGATGTCTTATGTGACGACAAAAAGACATAAAGTAAATGCAGACTCTTTTCATATATTTTTCGTTGGTCTAAGATGTCTCGTTAGGTAGATAAACACCAAGTAAATAGAAAATCAACAAAATAGTCCTTGTTTTTGATTTTTTAGGAGTGGTGGGGGGGGGGGGGGGGGTTAACATGGAGAAGACAAGATATATGCAATCAAAACCCTTATGGCGTTGACTTGATTATCTTTATCAATATCCCACAGTTGATCACTACTTTTGAAATAAGATTTTAAAAAAAATGCATTTATTACGTGTTTATACATTAACATTTCAAGAAATTTATCAATGATAATAGTTCCAACAAGAAAGTAATTAAATTGATATGTGACTGGTATCTGTTTAAAAATACTAACGAATTCTCCACATACGTATATCCATTGCAATATGTGGAATTAGTTGGAAAAAACTTACTCTTGAAATTTCTCCTCTAACAGATATTCTAGTCCCAACAGCTATGGTGCAGACATTGCTTGCCTCTACTACTGGCGGACTTAAGAAGTTGTCCATAATATTCAGGAAATTGCTGATAGGAAATGGTGCTGAATCAAAGCACTATATGAAAACAATGATTTCCTTAAGATGTAATGAAAGTAAGTTTTATTTTACACAATATTATCATATACACTTATCATTATATGAGATATTGTTTGGAACTGCATAACCTCCGTTCAATCTCATCGAGCATTCTTATGCTCTCTTGAGAAAGTTTTCCTCTATTTGTTAGCTTAATTTTATTAACAACAATGTCTTCAAGTTGTACTTCTTCTGTCCATGGTTTCTTTGTTTTCCAATTTGTATTAAATATGGACGCCAAACAGAAGTTCTTGCTCGTTTAAGCCAAACGAGTTCAACACAGATACTGTTTATTGATTTGATTTCACCGATCTGCGGGCAGGAATCCGAATACTTTTCTATATCCATACCGCAGATATCGCCAACCTCTGGTACAGCCTAACCAACTTGTTCATTCTTTTTTTTTCTTAATGGTGTTTTTCTTTTTTTTTTTTATGGTGTTTTTCCAAGATGAACCTATATGGAATAATTTTAAAAAATACATATTTTGTTTCTGGGCTTTTTTTTTAAACATTTATGTTGAAATTTAGAGTGATAAATAAGTATTCGTTCACCAAAAATATATTTCCAGTTTAAATTATCACACTGGTAGCTTACATTCAGTTAGGAAAAGGAAAGGATTGATTGTTACGGTTTTATTCAAATTTTGGTTTCAAGGGATATGTAAATGAACTCATCGTAGATACCAGGTTAGTAATTTTGTATTTGTGCCAGACGCGCGTTTCGTCTACAAAAGACTCATCAGTGACGCTCGAATAAAAAAATTAAAAACGGCCAAATAAACAACGAAGTTGAAGAGCATTGAGGACCGACATTCCTAAAAATTTTGACAAATACAGCTAAGGTAATCTATTCCTGAGGTAGAAATGCCTTAGTATTTAAAAAATTCAAAGTTTTGTAAATAGTTAATTTATAATTATGACCATATCAATGAAATCATGTGATCCATAAATATATCTAACTTTGTCGAAACAATTACTTTTAAGTTAGCCCTCTTTCTTACGCGAATTCACTCAACCAATCTCTCTTCATTATGTCATCTCTCACCTCCATCAACACTTTCACAAGCAGGTTCCTTTCTCGCCACATCTTCGTGATCCTGTGAATTTGGTCAGCCTCCCCGTACGAAATACCCAATGTTCGGTCCGTCTAGCTTGCTTCTGCCAGAAGTTTTGGGTACCTCGCCTGGAGATATCTTTTTTAAAGTAATGTTTCTGCTGAACAAAAAATATATAAGAGTACAATCAATAAATCCCAGAAAAAAATAACTATCCAATTGGTCAAAGTGCTACTAAAATTAGTAGGCTTTATCGCAAACCTTGTGTTAGATATTTTGCAAATGAACTCAAATCTTTGGAGTATTTCCTTCTCACTTCATCTGTTTAAAACAAAAAATTGGCTGTCAAAAATATATTTCTCATTCTCAACGAAAGTAATGTAGTGTATTCCCTTACTGATTTTTCCCTGGTAATTTCTCTTATTAGTTTTGCCATTAAATCTATTTTTTGTTTCTCCTTATCATTCATCTCGTTATGTTGACAATTAAGTTTCTGCAATATTTTTTGCTGATCTTCTCTAATTTCCTGCTGCATTTCTATTAGAAAGGACATTTAACATCAGCCGTTTTCTTTTTAGGTACCTATGTCACAACCATTGCTATATTTTAAGGTTGTAAATTGTATTTTTATATATTGCCTTTACCTGAATAAATAAATGTTATTAGTATTAATAGAGAGACTCCCACGCTCACTGCACGTTAAGAAACTTGACAAACACTCTATAACGGTTCGTAGGTGGCCTGTGGCAAAGTAACAGTTCTGTCCTACCCCAATTTACCCTCATTCCAAATATCCCTGAACTTCATCCTGGACGGAATTACTTACTAGACTAACCTATTGTATTCATTGTTTTGTTTTCGTCCTGAACATGCATGAAATATTACCATTGGACGTTAAGCAAGCTACAACATTCCAGTATGGTTATAACTTATAAAATAATTCCTAATGCTGTATTGATGGCCAAGATATTGTAATCTTGTAATGCAGTAAAGATATGATTCTCTGTAAAATTTGATGTACATTTTGATGATTTGAAAATAGCTATTCAAATAGTTCTGCAAATAAAAGGTTCCTGCAGCATTATAGAAAGGGTTTTAAAACGATTGCCACGGAAACCAAATATCGGAATGAGCAATACGCTGTTTTCTCGTAAAAAGGTTAGAAGATATAATGGGTCACCTGTTCCATCTTTATAAATTAGTTGAAATGTATCTAATAGGGGTGTCCCCAAGGGTGACTGGGGAATAGAAGTATGGTCACCATTGGTCTTCCTCCGACCGGCAGTAAAACCCTTGCTAAAGTGGGGCGTCCGTTTGGCTGTGCGGGATGTACAAATTTGCAGCCACGTCCGGTCAGAATGGGGACGTTAAATCCGATGCCTCGTGTAAAGAGAGTGCCACGCTCTTTGCACGTTAAGAACCCTTGCAACAACTCTTTGAGGGGTCCGTAGGTGACCTGTTGCAAGGCTAAATTTCTGTCCCTATCCAATTTACCCTCATTTCCCGTGGCAGTCTAAATTTCTCCGACCTTAATCCCGGACGCCCCTTTTACAGAACCTACCTATTGTATTTATTGTTAATTTGTTCTCGTCCTGAATATGCATGAAATATTTGCCACTGGACGTTAAGCAACCAACAATCAATCAATCTAATAGGGGTTTCTGACGAGGAGAATAGCTGCCTTTCGTTTGTATCTTTACCAAGCCCTTATATTCTGAGTTATTTTTCAATATCATGGAGTTCTTTCTTGCATACATCTGAAATATAATAATGGATGTACAGAACATTTAAAAGACATTGCAGTATTATTGCTAGCTTCATTTAACAGACATTGCAGTATTATTGCTAGCTTCATTTAACATGTTGACTTTTTGCTCTGTTACACTTCTATCTGTCATATAATTTGACACTTTATTTAATACTGTTGCAGTATTACAAATGTTGGTTAGTCTCATTTACACAAGATACATTTTTTGAAGCTTTTCTCGTCCATTACCTCAGCAACACATACTGTAATGGTATTTCCTTCAGGATATCAGCACATTCTTCACCTAAAAATTATTCCACTTCCACAAAAGATAACAAATAACATAAAATATTTTTGAAGTTTACATCCACATATGCAACTTTGTATCTGATTCTCAACATCAAACGGTATTATTAAATTTTGACCTCGCATATTTTATTTTATATATTTAAGAAGTCTTTCAGAATGGGAATCAATTGACTCTTCAAACTGTTTCCATTTTAAACCTATGAAAGTAGAAGTCGTCTCCTGCATTACAGATGGTATTTTAGTTTTAGCTTTGCTCATGGTAGGATGAATGAGCTTGGTTGCTTAACGTCCAGTGGCAAGGATTTCATGCATGCTAAGGACGAGAACAAATTAACAATAAACACAATAGGTAGGTCCGGTAATAGTGGTAAACTGGGTTGCAGGTCGGGAAAATGAGGATATATTGGATAGGGACAGAAATTTAGCCTTGCAACAGGCCACCTACGAACCCCTCTCAGAGTTGTTGCAAGGGTTCTTAACGTGCATAGAGCGTCACACTCTCTATACACGAGGCACCGGATTTAACGTCCCCATTCTGACCGGACGTGGCTGCAAACTTGATACATCCCGCACAGCCAAACGGAGACACCACTTAGGCAAGGGTTTTACTGCTGGTCGGAAAAGACCTGTAGTGACCATATTTATAGTCCCAAGTTACCCTTGGGGATGAACAGTAAATATAAGAACGAACTATAAAAATCAGTGGAAACAGGCTTAACTCAAAACAGATAGATCTGAATGAAACACAGACAGGACGTGGCTGGGTACTTGTACATCCCAACAACAAAACGACACTGAGTACAGATCTGAGAGTACTCGCGTTTACTAACAGCTAGTTCAAAGCCAATAACTAATAAAACAAATCATGCGTCTAAGACTAAATCCTATTTATATTCAAATCAAGGGTAGGAGTGTATTATTAGATACTATTTTTCTAGGCTCTATTAATAATTTACTGCTTGTTCTGACAGCATACACGGTAAATATCAAAACCAATCTGATACATGAACTGCCATTATGGATTCGTGTATATATAATCGTATTTTACATGAGGTCTCCACAAAGGTGGATGGAAATGTTAAAGAATTGCACCGAGACATATGTAAACTTATGAACTCAAATGAAGATTCTATTAACAGCATAAGTCTTCATGACAATGGCAAACAAGTGATTAATGAAATTAAACGCTTGAAGAAGAATTCCGATAAAACAAAATTGGAAAATTTTTACAGACAGCATTTTGAAATGCCAAAACCAACTTTAAAAAGAAAATCAAACGAAATATTAAAGGACATTTTTAAACCAAAATTTCAAAAGATGAATGTTTGCTGTAATTCATGTAGTAGAACTAGCAATAATTTATCTTATAATATTAAGCAATTGAAAGATAGAATAAGAAATATAAGTTTTTCAAAATTAAACCTACAAATCAAACGTCAGCGTAAATATATTAATGATTTGAAGTTTTAATATAAATCCAACCAAAACCATCAGCTCTAGATAAAAGCACTCAATGCAACTCAATTCAAAAACATATTTCTAACTTGGAAGTCCAACATAGGAGTATTTAATATCTGAAATTGACACATTTGAAGACAATCGAGAAAATTTAACTGAAGAAAAAAACAATTTAATTTGAGAGAGCCAACACAATCTTGTATCATTTTTAATTTTAGTTTCTTGTGTATAATTTGGAGTTTAGTATGGTGTCCATTATCACTGAACTAGTATACATATTTGTTTAGGGGCCAGCTGAAGGACGCCTCCGGGTGCGGGAGTTTCTCGCTGCATTGAAGACCCATTGGTGGCATTCGACTGTTGTCTGATCTATGGTCGGGTTGTTGTCTCTTTGACACATTCCCCATTTCCATTCTCAATTTTAAGTTTCAGAAAAAAAACATGGCAGGTTTATTACTGCTTTCGCAGCCGAAAGATTGACTGGAACTCATAGCTCCACTTGTAAAATGTGTTCTTTCATTGGCTAATATAAATATTTCAATAGATGAACTACCAAGATTGTCAACCGCAATGAAATTAACTTCATAATTAGGCATTATTGCAAGAAACCAACTAAAGGAAGAGCTTGAACAGGTGACAAAATATCAGCTGCTGGCCAAAGAGAGGTTGAAAATGGAAAGGCAAAACTTCTGTAAATTTAACAAAAAAATAATTGAAGATATTGAAGACACCACTGAAACCCACGATAAAATTTCACCTAAAGTATCATCATATATTACAGACCTTAGTGTTACGGAACAAAAAGCCAATTTATTGATTTCTAACGATGGAAATAAAAATACCGTTACTCATTATTTTAAATGTGCTGTACATCCGTTATTACAATACAGTGATGTTTGTACCAAACAAATAGTTCAACTGGAAAAGCATCTATACTATTAAATTTGGAGACCAAATTTTTTCAGCCGGTTTGTCTCCGAGCCGATGATCGTCTGAAGTGTTATATAATAATAGATAGTTAGTGTATGTAATGTACTTTATAACTTCATATAGTAAATGCTTTAATTAGCGTAACTTAATTAATTCAACCCCAAATAAAGGTTAATCAAAACAATCAACATAATGCATCAGTGCATAAAAACACGAACCCAAGTTGTGTATCACCATAAATATTTCAAGTAGTCTTCAACCAGCGCTCAAAAAAAAAGAAGAAAAATATAACAAATTCGAAGAAATGTGTTTTATTAAGATTGTTTTTCTTCTTCTCTTAGTAAACTCCTCCTTTCTCGGAGCACCCGTGTCACACAGAGATAGAACGCATCACTCGAAAAAAAAATCCCACAAACTCGCACCACTGAAGAAATGTTTCAAATTATCAGAGAGTTCTAAATGGTCTTCTCTTAGTTATTTCTTCGTTCTTGGAGCACACGTACAACACAGAGACAGAACTTGACTCGCACCTTTCGAAAAAAAGAAATACTACAAACTAGCACCTCTGAGAAATGTTTTAATCATCAGTGTTCTAGGTTGTCTTCTATGAGCACCTGTGTAACACCGAGACAGAAGCTACTAATTGGACATTCAAACTCTCATTGAAGAAGAACAAAGTAATCAAAACTATTGAAGAAGAACAAAGTAATCAAAACTATCAACATATGCATCAGTGCATAAAAACAGTTCGAGAAACACGAACCAAGCTGTGTATCACCATAAACAGTTCAAGTAGTCGTCAACCCGCGCTCGATTTTTTCTAGTTTCAATATTAAAGTTGACGGATGTAGCAATATGTCAGCATCATCACTTTTATTGAACTGTGTTTTCAAATCATTTTTTGAAGATGGCACTGGAGATCCAGAACTGCCAAGAAGATGTTTGAATATTACTCGTTTACTTATGAAATTACGTGAAAATCGATTTAACTATTTATTATATAATGCAGCTGGTACTAATTTTTTAACATAACATTTCATCACTTATGTGAATTCCTCAAAATCATCACTAAATTTTACCCCCAAGGGTGACTGGGGAATAGAAGTATGGTCACCATTGGTCTTCCTCCGACCGGCAGTAAAACCCGTGCTAAAGTGGGGCGTCCGTTTGGCTGTGCGGGATGTACAAATTTGCAGCCACGTCCGGTCAGAATGGGGACGTTAAATCCGATGCCTCGTGTAAAGAGAGTGCCACGCTCTTTGCACGTTAAGAACCCTTGCAACAACTCTTTGAGGGGTCCGTAGGTGACCTGTTGCAAGGCTAAATTTCTGTCCCTATCCAATATACCCTCATTTCCCGTGGCAGTCTAAATTTCTCCGACCATAATCCCTTAATCTATTACAGAACCTACCTATTGTATTTATTGTGAACTTGTTCTCGTCCTGAATATGCATGAAATATTTGCCACTGGACGTTAAGCAACCAACAATCAATCAATCAATCACTAAATTTTATTCCAGGTTATAGTGTATGTGCACTGTCAAATGACAAAATAGTATGTCTATTGATAGCTCTTGGATTAAAATGTCAAATTTTTACGGAACCTCACTTGAAAAAATCAGGCGATGAAGTTAAAAATGCATGATTGTGCCTGTCCTGTAATTCAGTGGTTGTCGTTTGTTGCTGTGTTTCATATTTGTTTTTCATTCATTTTTTTGTACATTAATTAGGCCGTTAGTTTTCTCGTTTGATCGATTGATTGATTGGTGTTTGCTTTACGCCGAATGAGCGTTTGAATTGTTTAACATTTGCTCATTGTTGAATGCCGTACGGTGACCTATAGCTGTTTGTCTGTGTCATTTGGTCTCTTGTGGAGAGTTGTCTCATTGGCAATCATACCACATCTTCTTTTTTATAGTTACGGATGGGTAGTATTTCCAAAAGAGTTATTGAATTTTTTAACTATTTGTATTGACAATCCACAACTTTTTATTGAAATCGGACAATAATTTAACCTTTAAATTTAAAATTTTAATTAGTTTTATCTAACAGTTGCCTTTTATTAAGTTTAAAGTATGAGAAATTTTACAAGTAATATTGCTCTTCAGGGGGGATGTAGTGACCAGGCAATTTTAGAGAGTAAAATGAGTATTTCCCCAGCTAGGAATTACAGAGTCCTGAGGTGGGACAGGCACATACAGAATGGGGGGTTAAATTAATTTGAAGGCGCAAACCCTCCCTATCCTGGGACAGTGGTGTAACAGTACAAGATAAGAACAAACTATAGGGCCATTTTCAAGATACCCTCATCATTAGTATATCAGTTTGACTTTTATCACTTTGTCAATTTGACTTGTCATTCATTAAATAAATAAAAAAAAAAATACAGGTAAATTGCTTTAATAACATATATATACAAATCAGTACATTATAAAAGCAAAAAACTATTGAGTTATTTGGATCATCTAAATCATTTTGAAGATTATTGTTTTCATTGGTTATTTTGTTCATGTTTTTTTCTATGTACATTTCTCTCTCCTACGTTGTCAGATTCATCAGTGAGGTCACTATGTTCCTTAGGAGCATTGTACCTCTTTATAATATTATGCCTGTATTTGCCAACAATTTTATCATCGTTATCAATAAAAGTGATGATCCTTAGTTTTGGAATGTCACTAATAATGTATGATATAACCATTCTGCCATTCCCAATGTTTTATTCGTTTTCATATTTTTAACCAAAACCATATCTACCGTTTTGTTCATTCTGCTTATTGTGGCTGATAATATAAGACATCTAAGGGAGGTTACGTTATACAAATGGACAGAGATAGGTGAAAAACTGTCAACAAGCTTCCAAATAAATGGGAGAAGGGTCAGAGAGAGAACAAATTTGCTTATTACTCAATTTAAAAAAGATAGTCGTGAACACTTGAAAAAGTAAGTGATTTTCCAGGCGGAGGAGGGGTTTATTTACATTTTGTATAGTGTTGAAAATTCATTTTCATGCAGGATAAATAAATATTTTTGCCACGAAAAACGACCCTCAACAAATACTAACAGAACGTAGAAAACTCATCCAACATACGCAGGGAATTAAAACTCAATAAGCAGGAGATAATATGCATTGTACTCGGCCCGAATAATCATGAAAACTGCACATCGACCTTACAGCAACATGCACGTTGCGATATCTATATTAGTAAAAGAAGAGACCGATTTCATTGAGCCGCAACTACTGTGAAACCATACAAAGTCGGAAATATTTGTGATATGACGTATAAATGTAGTGTTTTGTACTTCCAAAATTTGTCTGTGATACAATCTTTTTCCAACGAAAACGCCCCCCAAGGGTGACTGGGGAATAGAAGTATGGTCACCATTGGTCTTCCTCCGACCGGCAGTAAAACCCGTGCTAAAGTGGGGCGTCCGTTTGGCTGTGCGGGATGTACAAATTTGCAGCCACGTCCGGTCAGAATGGGGACGTTAAATCCGATGCCTCGTGTAAAGAGAGTGCCACGCTCTTTGCACGTTAAGAACCCTTGCAACAACTCTTTGAGGGGTCCGTAGGTAACCTGTTGCAAGGCTAAATTTCTGTCCCTATCCAATATACCCTCATTTCCCGTGGTAGTCTAAATTTCTCCGACCTTAATCCCTTAACCTATTACAGAACCTACCAATTGTATTTTTTGTGAACTTGTTCTCGTCCTGAATATGCATGAAATATTTGCCACTGGACGTTAAGCAACCAACAATCAATCAATCAATCCAACGAAAACGCCATTTTGTTTAGAAAATATCCGTTATCGATCAGTGTCTTATACGCTTTCGCGCATGCTCAGTCGACGTACGCCAAATTCTAAGGCAGTTTTTATTTTAAATAAATCATATTAATAAGGTAAAATCTGTTCAGATAGATATTTTTTAAACACTTTCTACAACATTTGAAATTAACCAATCAACACATACAAGGGAGTCATAGTATACTTGATAGTTTTGATTTTCTAAAAGACGATTAAGGACATGTTTCATCCGGATTAGATGGTATTTTTTCCATCGTGTTACTCATTTAGATCCCTTTCGGTAATGTCAACGGATCTGACGTATCTTTCATACGGTTATCGAGTTAAAAGGGTAAACAACAACTGAAAATCACACTGTCTTTTTTATAATAAGAGTTTTCGAAGTATTTCGTTTGCTAAGTATTTACTAATGCTAGTACCTATCCATGTACATTTAATTCATACATCACTGAAGAAAGTGATAAGAACTGAGAAATCCGAAAAATATTTTTTTAATTTTTTTTATTATTATAGGTTACCACGTCAAGCTCAAATTATCAATCATGGATGGAAATGTTGGCTTTGAATGAATAAGGAAGAACTTCATTGAAGGCGCAAAAAAATGGGAATTATATTTCATTACACCCATGGACGCTACAAAAAGAGAATCTTCATTTGCTAAAAAAAAAGTGATAATGTTGCAGATTTTGACGATTTTGTTCATGATGAGAACACTAAAAGTAGCGACGGCAGACATCATAACGTCTATGCAAATACTAATCTCTAAATGCATAGATGAATCAGAAAACCTAATTGGTTTTTTTTTACAAAAGTTTGTCTTATATTTTTATATCCGAGACTGCACATTTTAGCATTTTATATATATCCTGTACATTATATATTTCTTGGGATGGGGTATGGAGAAAAATATTTTTCTGTTTTAAAAAATCAATTATAGTTTTAAGTACGCTTATTTTTATTTATTTTTTTCTTTCAAAGAAACATTTTAGAGCAGTAATTTCATTCTAAACGTTAGTTTATTCTGAAAAATTGTAAGACTTGCACGTTTTACTCTCTTTTCTTGTAGGGTTTTCCATGGTGAGACTATGCTGAATTGTCTTTTGGGTGGCATGGTGGTAATCTTGACATAGACCAGTTAAAAACAAATGCTGCAAACAAGATCACAGACATAGATAAGACAAACTTAGTAGAGCAATCGAATAATATAAATGTGGACATTACCGATACAATAGGAGTGAAACTAGTTAAAGCATTTATTATATTGATTATAAAAAACCTTAATTTACTTGCGAAACAAAATGTATCATTTCGGATGACTCACTTAGGTTCATTGGACTTATTTCAATTCTGTGTATGATTCATGTGTAAATGATGATAATCAAGATGTGAAAATGGGTGAAAGCGAAGTGAGGAAGAGTAGTGGAGGTCAGATGCGATAATAGTTTATCAGAAAGTGTCCAATTTATTGTTACATCTAATAAAATTATCTAGGAAAAAAGACCGATTTAAGGTTACATCTAACACAATTATCTTTAAAAAGGTGTCGAATTTATTGTAAAATATAATAATATTAGCAATTAAGAAGAGAACGATTTCAAGTTACATCTTATACAATTATCTATAAAAAAAATGTTAAAATTAAATGTTTAATTATCATTTCAAAAAGTGGCCAAGTTACATCTTATAAAATTATCTAGAAAAGTGACCGATTTAAGGTTACATCAAATACAATAATCGTTTACAAGTGGTAGAACTTGCTGTAAAATATAATAAAATTAACAATTAAGAAAGGATCAAATAAAATTGAGAATGGAAATGGGGAATATGTCAAAAAGACAACAACCCTACCAAAGAGCAGACAACAGCCGAAGGTCACTAATGGGTATTCAATGCAGCGAGAAAATCCCGCACCCGGAGGTGGTTCTCAGCTGGCCCCTAAATAAAATTGTGTGGTAGTTCAGTGCAAATGGACGTCACACTAAACTCCAAAACATATAAATGAACTAAAATTAAAAACAATACTAGACTTATAAAGGCCAGAGGCTCTTGGCTTGAGACAGGCGCAAAAATGCGGCGGGGTTAAACATGTTTTGTGAGATCTCAACCCTCCCCCTATACCTCTAGCCAATGTAGAATAAAGAAGCACATAGCAATACGCACAGTAAAACTCAGTTTAAAAGAAGTCCAAGTCCGATGTCAGAATAGGTAACAAAAGAAACTAAGCAAAATGACAATGATACATAAATGAACAAAGGACTACTAGCAGTTACTGACATGCCAGCTCCAGACCTCAATTAAACTGATTGGAAGATTGTGTCTTCATCATATGATATAATCAAGTACAATTCCTCTAGTTAGGGGTTTAGTATCATACCATCATAAAATACACGAGAACATAACTTGACAACAGTATCGTAACTATATCCTTTCCGAATAAGTCTGTTTAAAAGTTTGGTTAGCTTTTGAGGTGAATGTCGACATTTATTTGCTTTGTAAAGAATATTACCATAAAATATTGGATGTGAAATACCCGAACGTATAAGATGTCTGCATGTTGATTTATATTGAAACATATTTATACTATTTAAGGTTACATCTCATACAATTACCTTTAAAAAACGTTCGATTTTAAAATCTAAATTAAGAAAGTGGCCGATTTATGGTTACATCTTATTAAATTATCTAGGAAAAGTGACCGATTCAAGGCCAAATCTACTACATTTATCTAGAAAAAACTGATTGTAGGTTAAATCTAATAAAATTATCTTTAAAATACAGAACAATTTATTGTAAAATATTTTAAAATTAACAATTATGAATTGACCGATTTAACGTTATAATATTATATATTACAAATGTTCGAATGTAATGTAAAATGTAGTAAAATTATCAATACAGAAAGTGTCCGATTGAACGTTACATTTTATAAAATAATCTAGAAAAAGTGTCTGATTTGAGGTCACATCTAAAACACGTATCTTTAAAAAGTGACAGATTAAAGGTTACATCTAATACTACTATCTCTGAAAAGTAGTCGATTTTTAAAAAAAATAGCCAATAAAGAAAATGTCCTATTTCAGGTTACATGCAATACAATTATCTAGGAAATGTGACTGCTTACAGGTTACATTTGAGATAATTATCTTTTAAAAGTAGTCGAATTTATTGTTAAACGATCAATGAAGAAAGTGGCCGATTTCAGGTGTGAAAATGTGACCGCTTAGAGGTTACATCTAATACAGTTATCTATTAAAAGTAGTCGATTTTTTTTAAATATAGTAAAAAACATTAATAGCATAACAATGCATGTGTGTAGTTTTTTTATTGAATTTGCAGTGATGAATGGCTTTAATCATGACAAACTATGTAAGACTAACTACTTGTAATAATTAAAATGCTCATAGTATGCTTATAAATGTTATAAGTGATGCTATTAAAGATGAAATACTATTTTTTTTTAATGTTAATGAATTATGATTGGCTGGTCCCGTATTCACTAAAGATTCGATACAACATGTCGTATCGTAATTATTTATCTTTAATATACGCCATGCATAAGACATTTCGTAATTTGTATTCTCTAACGTTGTCGTAGTACTGTTGCAAGTTTTTTACGTTTAATATAATGGTTTATTGTTCCTCTTGAACCCTTTTTATAATTTATTCTACTTTCCTGTTATTTTAATTTCCCATTTACAATACCGAGGTGGTTTTTTGGATTAACAAATACAATCTTTCAAACTTTTGGCATATCGTATTGTACCGGATGAAGAATATTTTGATGGCGCTTTGTAACACGTTTTTATTTAGCATTTAGTGGCTCAAAAGCAGCGGAAATCTAACGAGTTTCCTTAGAGACTAAACAATTTGTATTTTTTATCATTTGACATTATGCACGTCTTTCAACATAGCTAAATATGTTTAAATATTCACAAAACGTTCACAGTATATATAAACAGATGAAGTGTTTACCGGAAAAAGTAAATATACGAAAACGTCGCCATGGGACGTTCATAAAAAGTAAGTTTTTAACAATTGAGCAATTGAAATATTTTACAGGTAGCCAATACTTAAAAAAAAATAATAAGCATGGCCTATTGTCAAATTGTTCTTTAGCATGCATACAATTTGGGTACTCCTCATTACAGATTCGTGGATCATTTGGGGTGGATTATTTGGGGATCGGATCAACCCCATTTTCTATGATTCAATATGGATTTAAAATTAAATTATTGAATTGGTGGCAACATATAGCAATTAAGGATACATCTAAAACAATAAACACAATGAAAACGTGTCCGGGTCAAACATCAACGTAGATAAAAAAAACTGTCAAAATAGGTGCAATTTGGGTACTCTTACGTTAAGTATAATGTGTGCAAATTTCTTTAATGCATTTTGCAGTATATAAATATGTTATCCTCACCCCCCAAGGGTGACTGGGGAATAGAAGTATGGTCACCATTGGTCTTCCTCCGACCGGCAGTAAAACCCGTGCTAAAGTGGGGCGTCCGTTTGGCTGTGCGGGATGTACAAATTTGCAGCCACGTCCGGTCAGAATGGGGACGTTAAATCCGATGCCTCGTGTAAAGAAAGTGCCACGTTCTTTGCACGTTAAGAACCCTTGCAACAACTCTTTGAGAGGTCCGTAGGTGACCTGTTGCAAGGCTAAATTTCTGTCCCTATCCAATATACCCTCATTTCCCGTGGCAGTCTAAATTTCTCCGACCTAAATCCCTTAATCTATTACAGAACCTACCTATTGTATTTATTGTGAACTTGTTCTCGTCCTGAATATGCATGAAATATTTGCCACTGGACGTTAAGCAACCAACAATCAATCAATCATGTTATCCTCAAATCATCCAAAGAGAAAGTAACAATGATTGTATTTTTTAACAGACGCTGTCGTTTCCTGTGGTCATTAAATCGAATTTCCTGAGGAGACCGTTACTTTAATCAATAATGAAAGTCCAGAGTTAACAGATATACAAGCTAAGCCAGGTCAGTTCCATCATTTGCACAAGCTACAACCTTTTGATGGTCAAGTCGTTATATGTTTTATTAAAATGAATTTTCATTTATTTTAGGATTGAGGTATTCCAAAGCGTGTATAAGGTGAATTAAGGTATTTAAGCTATGCGTTTGACTTAACGTTTGTTCTGATTTTTGCACGTTTCAGTGTGACCGTCGGGCTAAATTTAGGTTTCTTTGCCAGATTTATAATGATACTGATATTACACCATGACTTCATTCAAGTTCAATTCACAGTTGTTGCGCAATGCATGGTCATCGGTTTGCAAAGACTTCCACTCAAATCGGTGCTAAGGGTCGTTTTAAACTTTCAGAGAAGTGAGAGTATGTTGCCCATTGAAGGCCTTACTGTGACTTTAAGATGAAGAACAGGAATAAAAGCACTGTTCCTTTGTTGTTGTGTTTTTGTCTAAGCATATACTGATTTTGACATGGATGGATATCCCTTATCCTCTCTTTTCTATCATTTTAGACACGGACAACACTTGATATTGAGCAGGGTCCCTACACCTTGTGTGTATAAAAATTACAGACATAGTAAAATTGTATGGATACGGACAAGATCACAAATAAAGCTACAAAATGAGTTGAAGAATTAAATAAAAATCAACAACACACACAAAAGGGGGTCCATACTCCAGCGCCTATGAATGTAGCTATGAGTAAAATTGAGAATGGAAATGGGGAATGTGTCAAAGAGACAACAACCCGACCATAGAACAGACAACAGCAGAAGGTCGTCAACAGGTCTTCAATGCAGCGAGAAATTCCCGCACCCGGAAGCGTCCCTCAGCTGGCCCCTAAACAAATATATATACTAGTTCAGTGATAATGAACGCCATACTAAACTCCAAATTGTACACAAGAAACTAAAATTAAAAATAATACTGACTTGGGACAGGCGCAAAAATGCGGCGGGGTTAAACATGTTTATGAGATCTCAACCCTCCCCCTATACCTCTAGCCAATGTAGAAAAGTAAACGCATAACAATACGCACATTAAAATTCAGTTCAAGAGAAGTCCGAGTCTGATGTCAGAAGATGTAACCAAAGAAAATAAACAAAATGACAATAATACATAAATAACAACAGACTACTAGCAGTTAACTGACATGCCAGCTCCAGACTTCAATTAAACTGATTGAAAGATTATGTCTTCATCATATGAATATCAGGCACAATCCTTCCCGTTAGGGGTTTAGTATCATACCATCATAACATATACGAGAAGAATATAACCCGTGTCATGTTCTTAATCATTGACTCATTGTATGAGTGCATACAATGAGTCAATGATTAAGATGAAGTTTACCAAGAACAATGTTTTTAGGTTTTTAAAAATACAAATATGCGGATGAAAAAAATGATAGTGTCTCTCATTTAGTACACATGTATTGATGTTTTGTTATATTTTTGTGTGTTTGCGGTTTGTTTTAATCTATTAAAAGATATGCTCATTGATCATTTTGAATTGCAGTGAGTAGTAGTTCCTGTGTTACAGCCACAGTAATCTCGTCATTAGGAAAAAAGATCGGCAACAGTAGGGAGAAGAATTGACGAAGAGCTGCTTGCAGTGGAAAAAGAAAACTGCAAATTGAAACAGAACGGTTCGTTGTAGAGAAAAGGAGATTACAAGTAGAACAAGACAAACTTGATATTGAGAAAAGTCGCTTGGAAATTGAAACCAAGAGGCTGAAATTGGAAGAAGACAGACAATAAAGTCAAAAGAACTTTAATTTATGTTCCCCTTTTAATTCTAAATCTGGTTCAATGAGGAGCTACTACCAATGTAAAATACAAAAAAAATTACTTTAAATGGGGAGAGGGAGTTGGAGTTTTTTTGTTAATATTTCGTGTGTGATTTTTGTCCACTATTTGGCAACCATTAATGGTAATTATTGATGATTTATTAATAGTATACATGTAAGGCAAATTATCACTTTTCTTGCTTTTACTGTTGATCTCCTTGTGACTTGATTTTACTTTGGACTCGACAATATTTATAGAAATATTGTTTATTTATGATTTCAATGTTTGCCTAGTCTCTATTTACTTGCATAAGTATATATAAGAATCACAAGTTAAGGTTTGATTGCCAATGAGACAACTATCCACCAGATTGATTGATTGTTGGTTGCTCAACGTCCAGTGGCAAATATTATATGCATGTTCAGGACGAGAACAAGATAACAATTCTCATTATGCAACATAACAAAATAATTTTCACCAAATACAACATACAAACAGTTATATATATTTGAATTTAAACAATCAGCAAAAGTACTTACTTTCCACACTAAAACTCTTATCGTCTCTCTTTTTGAAGTGCTTGATCAACACTTATTGCCTTAAGAGAAATATTGACACTATTATCACAAGTGGAAATGTGTTATATTCAGAAGTACTTGTGTTCGTTAATGTATTTATGAAATAATTGTCATAAAAGTGTAAAAAAAAAACAGCGAACACAATACATATTACACAACAATAAATAGTATAAGTCATTTCTCATATGGAAGTAATCAATGTATATTGATGCAGAAAAATGTGAAACAGTTACCATTTATCCTTGTAAAATATATAAGGTGAAATTTCCGTACTTTTTTTTGTCATGCTTGAAGATATTGATTTTATAATTGGTATATAGTGTTATCATGACAAGTTACATTTCAAGTTCACATTTTGTTCCGATCTGAAGATTTTATGCAGAGTTATATTGGACTTAGAAAATTCAATCAAATAATCAGTTTTCCGCTCTTTTTTTTTTGTCATGCTTGAAGATATTGATTTAATAATTGTCATGCTTGAAGATATTGATTTAATATTTGGTTTATTGTTTTATCATGACAAGTAACAGATCAAATTCAAATTTTGTTCCGGTCTGATGATTTTATGCAGAGTTATGGTCCTTGGACTTAAGAAAATTCACTTTTTTTGTCATGCTTGAAGATATTGATTTAATAATTGGTATATAGTTTTCTCATGACAAGTTAAAGATCGATTTCGAATATTGTTCCGGTCTGATGATTTTATGCAGAGTTATGGTTCTTGGACTTAGAAAATTCACTCAAATAGTCAGTATTCCGCTTTTTTTTTGTCATGCTTGAAGATATTGATTTAATAATTGGTATATAGTTTTATCAAAAGTTACAGATCAAGTTTCAATATTGTTCCGGTCTGATGATTTTATGCAGAGTTATGGTTCTTGTACTTAGACAATTCACTCAAATAATCAGTTTTCCGCTCTTTTTTTTTGTTATGCTTGAAGATATTGATTTAATAATTGGTTCATTGTTTTATCATGACAAGTAACAGATCAAATTCAAATTTTGTTCCGGTCTGATAATTTTGTGCAGAGTTATGTATGATCTTTGGACTTAAGATACTTCACTCAAATAATCAGTTTTATACTTTTGTTTTCGTCAGGCTTAGTCAGGGAACAACCATTTAACTTCAAAGAGGGGGGTGGGGTATGTTTTTTTTTCCTTAAAAAATATTCTGATCCCCAATTTGATGAAAATATTCAGTTCAAGCAGAGGATCAAAAAAATATTCTGAACCAATACTTTATAGTGTTAAATTTCGAACAAAATAATTTGATTGATAGCGTTGAAAAAAGAAATAAAGTTTGACTCCGACAAAAATACTCCCCCCCCCCCCTTTTTGAAGTTAAATGGTCCCCCCTTGGACAACGTTTGGACTGATGTTTGTAAAAAGTATATGCATTTTACATAAATGTAGCTCCATTAAGGGTCCTAAATCCGCCCGGTTTTTAAATAGCGATTAAAAGGAAACGGGATTTTTTTTGTATTAAGGGATAGTTCCTTTTTTGTTATTTGTGCATTTTTAAGTTATCACACGACAATCAGCTTTGAACAAAGTACAAGTAAGCAGCGAAGTCTAGTCAGAATGAGGCGTGTAGAAAGAGTGCCAAGCTCTCGCTCTCTTCGCATTAAGAACCCCTGCAGTAACTCGTTGGTTTGTTACAAGGCAACATTTCTGTCCATATCCCTTATACCCTAATTTTCCAGTGGCATCTAAATGTGCCGATCTTCATCCTGCACGGACTCATACAGGACCTACCTATTGTAGTTATTGTTAATTTGTAATTGTCCTGAACATGCCACTTTTAACCAACAATAAATTATTTAAAATAGGTCGTTTACATACAAATTACAAAGACACTTATGTTTCGACTCTCGGGCTAAGTAGCCCTTAGATTGATTTTGGTATTTTTAACTTTCCTTTGGCCATACACGTCTTCAATTATTTCGGTTCTTATATTTACTTGACTTTCAAATATTCAGTTTTCAGCGTTCCGTTGCTGAATGCTTTACTTAAAATTCAGCGTTTTATATTCTGGTTTTTCGAGAGCAACATTGGTGTATGGCCAAAATGAACGTTAAAAATAGCAAAATCCATCGTGCACAGAGCATGGCACTCTCTCTATGATACTGATCTCATGTTATGTCCAATTTGTTTAAAAAACCCGAATTCTTCTTTAAATTATTCATTTTGGAATTAAAAATGATTTGATATATTTCGTGCTTTTTATTCTTAATTAAAAATGATCATAATCACAGCCGTATTTCTTGTTTTAAAATTAATTCTCTTTTGAGAAATATTTATTTTGTTATCCAATTTTTCACTGCTTACAACTGTCTGTCGCTGGTTTTATTTTATGCATTAACTTTTAAGAAACAGTAACTGTTCATTTCGTTTTGTTTCGTTCCGTTCCGTTCCGCTTTTATTCCGTTTCGCACTTTACAGCTACCCCTCTTGTCGCCCGTTTTCTATTTTTGATATCTTAGTCAAAAATTAAAAAATCAAACTTTAAAAAAGCGAAATAATAAAAACTGCACGTTAAGTTTAGTACTTTTAAAGTTTGATCAAATATCTAAAGTATCAAATTTAAAAATGATATTTAGAATTTAAAAAATTTAATTATTTGATCAAAATTCCATAAATTTTAAAAAATTTGGAATTTTAAAATTTTTTAAAATTTTGAAATGATAAGTGTTACACGGACCTATCTACCTTGGCTACATATTTCTTCAATATTGTTAAGGCTTTGTCATTCATCCCGAAAATACGAATTATATTCACGAATGTAGACAAACACCAAGACCAAAAGAATTTTCTCACTGTACTCTATAGCTGTAGTAATCTCTCAATCAATATAACATTCACAGAAGAAGGCTAGAAATAGTTTACAACATACACAGGCGAGATTAATAGTTCATTAGTTAATCGTAGTAACAAAGTAGCAAAGGTTTTTGAGAGATCAGGTCACAATTTGTCCATTCACATTACTTACGGCATTAATAATCTTCCCGTTCTTTGCGATCATGTCTACCTTCAGGCTTTAGAATAATAGTCCTGGAAATCCTCATTTATCCCATATTCTTCATTTGGAGTCAGTACCAGTTTTTCTGAAATATTAAATTTGTATTAGATAATAATAATTAACATGATATGGAATCATACAGGAATATCAACATGATCAATGTTAGTCGGTAATTTTAAGATTAAAACGCGATGCTTGTTTAGAGCAATGGTCGAATTTTAATTTCAAACAATCCTTAAATACTATAATACCTATTCTTGGCTTTTATATTCAGGTGCAGTCATTTCATTTAAGTACAGTATGTAGATGAATTGGTTATTAGTTTTGTAATGAAATATAGTGTGGTGCACGTTTTAAGCTAAGCGTCCAGTTGACAAATACTCAGTCCACTGAAATATTGTTAGATGATCATGTTTTCGCTGAATCATTCTGATGGTTGAAAACAAAAATTCCAGATGGAAGGTAATATTTATATAAAGCGGTAGATTTTTAGATAACAGCAGCTAAATATAGGAATCAGGATGAATTTCTAAATTTAAATGAAGATCCTGACTAGTTGAGTTAAAATAAATGCAATTCTGTCAATTAACACATCATGGTATGTATAAGTCTTTATCACCGAGGTTTGATTTTCGTTTTATTTTTTCCCTTGTGAAATTACAGAAATAATGACTGAAAATTAGGATTTATCTACATATATAGTACTTATTTAAAGCACATATATATTTACATAAAGGAAAATTGTAATATATTTGACAATCTGTAACATGAACGAAATAGAAATGATAACTAACAAAGATCATATTTAACCTGTGTAAAAGCCACTCTTAAAACAATGTTAGAGTTTAAATAACACACAAATATTGGCTTAATGATTTATTTTCTTCATTTGTCCCTAAATTGCATAATGCTATAAATCTTAACTTACAGGAAGTTCGAGACTGCGTATGTCAGTTTGAAAAAGCTCATGTGAGCAATGATCTATGTTAGTTTTAAAAGGAGAACTTTTCTCTACTTACAAAACTATCATAAAACTAATCTAGATGATAAACTTAGATCATCTGAGGTTTGAATTGCTGATATGAACATTATGTTCGGGCACATATGAACGATCAAACTGCACAAATGAGAAATCTAATTTGCACACACATAAGTTACTCTGTCAGGTCTTCAAAAATTGCTCCCTGAAGACTTGTTTGTTGAATATAGCAGACAATATAGTCCAGTGCAAGAGTAAAGAGGTTGGGTATTTTTTTTTCAGTCTAGCCTGCGACGTAGGTCTCGGAAAATGAGACATATAAATTGCTTTTACGTCGGAGGAGGATGGGTCAATTTTATTATACTTCACGTCAAAATGCTAGATTTTGATTGGTTAATACGAGGGTGATAATATTCTCGTTCACAAGGCTAATACTCTATTACCCTTCACACCACTGGATTTTGAGCAACCATCAATCAATCAATACTCTTCACTGAAAAGCTTGATCAATTGTGATTTTTTTTTATTAAATATGGATGATTGTTATGTACATGACGTTATTGTTTATCACTTTGAACTAAGATTGTATAGACAGTATAATATAAAGAAAGTGTTGATTGATTGATTGTTGGTTGCTTAACGTCCAGTGGCAAATATTTCATGCATATTCAGAACGAGAACAAATTAACAATAAATACAATAGGTAGGTTCTGTAATAGGGGCGTCCGGGATTAAGGTCGGAAAAATTTAGACTGCCACGGGAAATAAGGGTATATTGGATAGGGACAGAAATTTAACCTTGCAACAGGTCACCTACGGACCCCTCAAAGAGTTGTTGCAAGGGTTCTTAGCGTGCAAAGAGCGTGGCACTCTCTTTACACGAGGCATCGGATTTAACGTCCCCATTCTGACAGGACGTGGCTTCAAATTTGTACATCCCGCACAGCCAAACGGTCGCCCCACTTTAGCAAGGGTTTTACTGCCGGTCGGAAGAAGACCAATGGTGACCATACTTCTATTCCCTAGTCACGCTTGGGGGTTATAAAGAAAGTAAAACATAGCTGAGAGGGTGATAAAAGGTAGACCATTACCTTACGACAAGACATCGACGACCTTGACTTTGCCTCGTTTCACCATGTTTTTTTGGGGTTAACTATCTACTCTATCACCCTCTCTACTTTACGCTATTTGTAAAATATTTGATAAACTGATTTTTACTTACAGTTTTTGTTCAGAAAATAGGAAGATGTGGAAGAAATGGTGAGCCCTCAAAAGCACCTCTCTTTTTAAAAAAATACTGATTTATGCTCTGCAAATCTAAATGAAAATACGAAAAGTTATGTAGAAAATACTTCAATCTGCCGCAGACCATAATTGCTTTACCTGATTTGAGGCCAATGTAAATGAGAATAAAAGTTCATATAACTGCTGTGACATTTGCAGGAGAACAAATCAATGTTCAATGGGGTCCTCGGTGGCCAAGTGGTCTAAGTAGTTCTACTACTGTAATCACTAGCCAGTCAACACTGAGGTTGTGAGTTCGAACCCCGCTCGTGTGGGTGCACTCGACTCCAATCTTAATTGACTAGGATTGTCAGTTTCCTATCGAAGGTCGGTGGTTTTCTCCGGGCACTCCGGCTTCCTCCACCAATAAAAACTGGCCGCCACGAAATAGCCCAAAAGTGGCGCTTAAAAGTGGCGTTAAAACACCAACAATCAATCAATCAATGTTCAATTTAAGCAACCAACAATCAATCAATCATTGTGATAAGAAAAATAGCTGTCAACTTACTTAGTGCATTTCTTTAAAATTGCATAATAACCTTGACACAGCTGTGGATATGGGAGATTGTTATAGGTCTGTCCGTCATACTAAAACACTCATGGGTGACTGGGGAATAGAAGTATGGTCACAATTGGTCTTCCTCCGACCGGCAGTAAAACCCTTGTTAGAGTGGGGCGTCCGTTTGGCTGTGCGGGATGTACAAATTTGCAGTCACGTCCGGTCAGAATGGGGACGTTAAATCCGATGCCTCGTGTAAAGAGAGTGCCGCGCTCTTTGCACGCTAAGAACCCTTGCAACAACTCTTTGAGGGGTCCGTAGGTGACCTGTTGCAAGGCTAAATTTCTGTCCCTATCCAATATACCCTCATTTCCCGTGGCAGTCCAAATTTCTCTGACCTTAAAAAATAATCACTCTATAAATTGGTGAATCCATTAATAAAGAATTACAGATAAATGAACTTGTTAACAAACTATTCACTGTCAATCAAATTTCTCTTTCAATACCAATTATGAACACCAAGGATTAAACTCACAAAATTTCCAATCAAAATATCACCATTATAACAAGCAATGAATGTGATCACAAGTTTTTTGAAAAAGTTCATCCTTGGGGTCAATTAAACTCCAGTTTGCACACGTATCTGATTGTTGAATATGAAGTTTATAGTCGGTTTTGAGATACATAAGAGATGTAGACGCTGCATAATTTCACCTTTTGTCATTTTTTGAAACAAATAAAAGAATTTGCGTTTGAAGTTTATTGGTCTGCTGTTTCTTCACACAATGTAAAAATGTTATTAGAGAGCTCATCATCTGTCGGAGGCTTTTTTGGTTCTGACATCACAAGTTTTTTTTCACCTCTTTTGATTGCCCTGGAGCAATAATATTCAGTAAAGAATCTACAGATTCATCTGCTTTACGTTTATAATAGCGAATGGTACTGTCCTTCATGGAAGATATATTAGAACGTAACTGTTATCTTAACGGACTTGATTTACCATTTAATATGTTCAACGTTTATTTGCTTGGTCTAAAATGTTCTGTACTTATACATCCCGTCATTGTGTTATTGCTCTATGATAATTTTAGTATTCTTGTCTCTTATTTTTGCTAATATTCTTTGTCTATATGCCGTTTTGTGTTTCTTTGTTACATATGACATGGCTCTGTACTTATACATCCCATTATATAATAATTTTTGTATTCTTAACTTTCATTTCTGCTAATATGCTTTGTCTATATGCCTTTTTGTGTTTCTTTGTTACATATGACGAGGCTTTGCATACATCCCGTCATTGTGTTATTGTGCCGTGGTAAATGTTTGTTTGCATATTTTTTTTTTTATAGTGATTAAGATAATAACTCAATGTTAAATGCTGTACCCCTATTTTTTGATTGATGATGTTGTTTGCTTTACGCCGCATTAGCACAGAAAGGCTATATCGCGGCGAGAGCTAATTCGAATATTATAACAATTTAAGGTATATTTTTAAAATCAGACAAAAGGTCTTTCAATAAACTAAAATTCTAGACTAAAGCAAATTGATTATTTACAAATAAAAATCAACACTAAGATAACGTGATAAAAATTAAAATCGTTTTAAATATAACAACATTTTTATATTTTATAATATATTCCAATTTCTTTTAAGAATGAAACAATATTTGTAAATGGAGTATTATTAAATAAATCATACATATTTTTGACATTGAAATGCTTCTTCCGAATATCAGCAAAGTCAATACAATTGATTAAAACATGTTTAATAGTATACTTGCAGTTACAAGGTATACATTGTGGTTCTACTTCATTTTTTAAAAGATATTCGTGTGTTATTCTAGTATGACCAATACGACATCTAGAAATAACACACTGATCTTTTCTGCACATAAAATTATTGAAAGGTTTACATAAAGATACATTATCACTTTCTTTTAAATGAGTTTCTTGAAGACAAAATGCAGTAGGTAAAAAAGACTAAACTAGAAGCGTTAACTCGAGAAGATTTATTTTAAGACCTCGGCAATTCCATTGGATGATATTAGTCATGATTTGTTAATAGACGGGCGAATGCTATCGAGTTTGCCAGCATTCTTATTTCGCTCACCCTGAGATTGTAATCTTTCGGGTGGCGGAACACTTTCGATTTCCATTTCTGATTCGTCGTTAAGTGTTGAAAATCTGTTGTGTGAGGAGAGTCGTCGATCTCCAGGACCATGCGCAGCTGGTTTTACTCCGCCTCGACCCCTACCCCGCGACCTCGAATCAGAAGACTTCTGAGAGGATGTATTTGCTGGCTTCTTTGGGACATCCTTCTGTTCTGGAGAACGAAGAGGAGACGGGGCTTTAGAAGACTTTGTACTAGATGCAGAAGATAAACTAGTTTTATTAGATGCAGATGAAGGAGGACTATTGGAGATGGAAGAATCATCTATGTCACTGGGAAGATCCCAGACAGATTCACCGCCCCAACTGTCTGATTTAACTGTATCTTTTTTATTTGATTTCTTTTTTTCATTTTTTTTAGATGATGACATTGAGCTCTGTAAGGAAGATTGAGTTGACTGAGTACTGGTTTTAGAATGTGTTGGTTTTCTTGGAATTAATATTTTATCGTTAGGTTCTGTTTCAACAGGCAGCATTGTAAATGTCTCAGCATCAATTGGCCAGGTCATGCGAGTTTGTGTATGCTCGTGACTGAATGAGCGGACAACTTTGCTGGCGTACGATGGTCTGTTCGAAACAAGGAGATCATTCGAAACAGAAGCTATCTGTTTAGCTTCTGGGTAACTGATGTTTCTTTCTGTTTTAATTTTGATAATATTTTTTTCTTTAAGGTAAACAGGGCAGTCCCTAGATGATGAAAAATGGGGTTCACCACAGTTTACACATTTAGAAGATTCAGAGCTACAGGTTGTTCCCTCGTGTCCTTCGTCAGAACACTTGAAGCATCTCTGCGTACCACGACATTGTTTGCTTCCATGACCAAACTTTTGACAAGTGAAGCATCGAATTGGGTTAGGGATAAACCTGTCAACTCTGATTCCGAAGCAACCTAAAGTAATAGATGAAGGAGGAGTTGGAGTTCTAAATGTCAAAAGATATGTATTTAATTTGATTATATTTCCATTCTTTTTTATTTGAAATCTAACAACATCAGTTACACCTTGGCTTGAAAGTTCCTCACAGATTTCTTCCACGGTAAGGTCACCAAGGTATTGACTTCTGTCTCGAATGATCCCCTTACAGCTGTTCAAACTGTTGTGAGGAGAGGCAGAAACAGGAAAGTTTGTAATTGTTGTCAGTGTAAGCAAATTTGTTGATTGACTTTTGTTGGAACATTCAACCAACAAATTGCCTGATCTCATTTTGGAAACTTTTTTTACAGTACCAGCAACGCTTTGAATTTGTTTGTGAATCACAAAGGGAGATATTTTGGAAATTGGTTTTTCATCTGTTCCTTTTATTACAATAAATCTGGGCCAACTGTCATCTTCCTGACAGGGCACTGAATCATCACATTTTCTTTTTTTATGTATTAAAGCTGATTTAGAGGGTTGGTTTTGTTGTGCCATAGGAAATGAGAAAGACTCACCATTCTTGTCATCCACCCACCTCGGAGTGCCTACAAGGGCGATGCTGTGTTTCCGTGGCGAGCCGGGGTCAAGTGCTAATGCTGAAAACGAGCTCCAAGTATAACATGTATAACGTAGCTGGTCCCCAAAATTAGCACCCAAGATCCACTGCGGAAAGCACCAGATGTTCCAAGAATGGTATACTCAAGCAGAGCGTATCCATCAAGCGAAATAGAAAGCGTACCACTTGATTGACCCATGAGCCATCGCCTTCTTCAGTTATCCGAAATATAAATAGCTTTATTTAAAACACATGTGTATATCATGAAAATTGTTACAAGAAAGCTTATTGTTGAGGATTAACTGAAGGGCTCGACATGACCAGCCGATTGATCGAACCGGGTCCATCCGACCTCCCGTTTAGATGATATTGGAGCCAAAGCAGCTTATTGAACTATAGTCTTGTCCGTCCGGGTATTTTCTGACCGTAAGGAGTCTGGCTACAGCCCTCATCCGCAAGGATCTCGTCAACCACCGACACGGGTAGCAACCCACGGCCAACGGGTTGGAGAGCCTATTTTATTCAAAACATCGGGCAACTCGTACGATGTTCGGATCACTTTAGTCTGGTCTCTACCCTTCGACCTGTCCAGCATGGGTAACCCTACCAGGAGACGAAGCTCCAACTGGCATAGCTCTTGGGGTCACTGAGACACGCAAGCCCCCCGACCACGGCAAGGATAGCGATCCACCGGGGGGCCCTATTTTTTGACATGTTTGTTTAGTTCACACACCGTTGTCAATATAAAGGAATTGTATTCGACTGTCATACAAGTGAGAGGTTAAGCTAGCTATAAAATCACTTTAAAATTTTTAACTTAAGAAAAAGCCTGTTCCAAGTCAGAAATATGACAGTTGTTGTCCATTTGTTTGTTGTGGTTGAGCTTTACATTTTGCCATTTGATTACGGACTTTCCGTTTTAAATTTTACTTCTTTTTAGGTTAAGTTTGAGTACATTCAATATCCATGTGTACTAAAAAATTAACATTAGAGTTCACTTTCACCTACATCAAACCTACATTCCAATGATTGAAAGTATTTATCTAAGTTACTAAAAGTTAACTTTTGCCGAAACATATTAGAGGAAAGATGCAGTTCAAACATTTGGTATTTGGTATACACATAAACACAAACTGGAGAAGACATCGATGATATCGATTTGTTCTTTTACCATTGGAGACAAATTTTTGCAGCAATGTTTGATACGTTCGTATATAAATAAAAACTCATATTCTGCTCTTTCAATTTTATGCACTGTTAATTGCTGTTTCTGTAACGTTTTGATAAATGGATTTGAATTCTTTCCCCGAAAAAGTTATAGCAGTGGAATAAAACATTCATTTCATTTGTCCATTGGAGACATGAAGATGTCTTCACACTAGAGTCATATTTCAAATATGAATTTCATTGTTGAACAAATCTTCATATTTTCATAGTCAGAGAAATATCAAGAGTGTGCTGTAAGCAAGGGAAGTAACTATTTAAATGTAGATGAATAAATTACGTACAATAAGATGTCATTGATGCAAGAAATATGGTCAAAGTTCAACAACTCCTGCAAAAGGATAAACTAAAACTAGAACTGTGAGTTAACTCATTACTGGATATAAATAGCATTGTAATTGAGTCTTCAGATGATTTCACGCAATCGTACATTGTTTTGTCAACCAGTCAATGAGGACTTGCTTCGTTAATACTCTATTATAGTAACTGTAGCCACCTTTTTCCTGTAAATTAATGAAATCAAATTTCTCGATATGACGTTCTCTCAATTGGTATCCATATGCATATTCACTTTCTTGATGAACATGATCAAAGCACTGAAAAATAAATACAAAAGTTTGAAATCTATAGAATATCATTACAACATCATGAATTAATACATACCATACATGTACATGACTGACAAGAAATATAGGTTACAATGTATATACCAGTCATGTTCATAAAAATGAATGAAAAATGTGATTTCCCTTTTTTGCTTAACTTTAATGAACTTCATTTCAATCATTCATGCATTATCATATTTTGCCTGAGTCAAAACCACCCAAATTATGAAATATATTACCATTTTGCAAATAATTACAGGGATACATGAGTCAATTGCTGTGTTGCAGGTCTTTGCAAACATAACAAACAAGTGAATCTGTGATCTACTGTTCCCTTATGACACCCAACTATTGGACATAGACAGACACGTTGTCGATAAATGATATAATATATAACATGATAAGTACTTAATGAAATCGTTCAAAATAATGACAACTATATGTAAGGTGGGTCTATCAACTCAATCCATGGCCTAGTAACATGGCGTATGAACAACCACTTGAAAGAACATTCTTCGACATTTCAATCAGCTTTTCGCGCTTTCGAACTCTCGTATTTATTCAACCGTCAGTCATGTTGTGCAAGTCTGGAAAGTTTGTTTATTGTAAATTATGTTTTCCCTTGATTTCTTGTAGAATTTGCATCCTGTTGCGAACTTGAATATCTTGTTTTCCATTTACCCAAAATCTTGTCGTCTGTTTTGCAGTAATTTCTTTTGGATCTTCCGGAATTAACAGTTAGTTTAAGATGGTTCTGTATTTTCATTGCATCAATAGCAAAATCGTGGACTTGACTCAACCACAAACTAAAAGTTACACCACATTCCCGTGTGTTTTTAACAAGGGAGCCAAGGTTCTCCCCTCTCAGTTCACTTCCATCATCTTTTTCAATTATGTCGTCGATAAAATTCCTCATTAGAACGTCAAATATTCTCATGAAAAGGTGGAGTTCATCTGGAATTACATGAGCGGCTTCTATTGACATCAAAAGCAGATGTTTCACTCCGTAATAATTTGGTTTCAGTGTGCTCTGGTAAATTTCTTTAATTTCAGATGTAGTTCCATGGTTAGAATGGTAAAGAATTGTTGGAATTTTATAGTTTGGCAGCCGTTGGGTGCAAACCGTAAGAATTTTCAAACCACAGTGCTTTTTCCATTTTTACTTTTAAGTGTTCTGGGAATTGGGACTTCTAACGCTTTTAGCCCCTTTGCTCATGAGACGCTGGTTCCTCTGTTCGAACTACTGCAAATAGTAAAAACATACATGTACATGTAACAACAAAGTGTATTTGACTCGTCTAAAACGAAAAAAAAACCAAAGGGTGACTGGGGAATAGAAGTATTGTCACATGGTCTTCTTCCGACCGGCAGTAAATCGCTTGCCAAAGTGGAGCGTCCGTTTGGCTCTACGGGAGGTACAAGTTTGCAGCTACGTCCGGTCAGAATTGGCACGTTAAATCCGATGCCCCGTGTAAAGAATGTGCCACGCTCTCTGCACGTTAAGAACCCTTGTATCAACTCTTTGAAGGGTCCATAGGTGGTCTGTTGCAAGTCAAAATGTCTGTCCATATCCAATATACCCTAATTTATTTTAATATTATACTGCATAAATTGACTGACTAGAATTTTTATTTTAATTGACTGTTAACAAAAATGAATCATATATAAATGTAACATTCAGAAACATGTCCCATTTTTGATGAAGTTAAAGTCTGATCAACTTGAAACTTAAAAATGTAGTACACATGTTCCCTATGATATGGTTTTTCTACTTTTTGTCAGAATAGATTTTTGACCCCAATTTCACGGTCCATTGAACATAGAATTCGAAACGATAATGCCAGTGGGGCATTCCTGTACTATGGACACATTCTTGTTTTATATTTAAATCCAACTAGTGTTAATTCTGTTAGTAACCGTAAAAATGTATACCCAATCCTTAATTCCGGATAATGATAATAGAACCTATCTACAGTATTTAGTGTTAATATGATGTTTTCAAATAATAAACCGAGGAACAGCACATAAAAAATGTATGCCTTGCATTTGACACAAATTTTATTAGCTTCATATACATATATAAATGATTTCCTTTCAGAAAACAAAATTAATGGACATATCTTCATGTCCCTTACAGACAGAGATTTAAAAGACTTGTTTCCAGAATTCATGATAAGAAAAAGATCAGAGATCTTCAAATTACAGAACAGGTATATGTATTATATTATTTCTTGTTGATGGGTGTTTAATTTTTTTGTATTATATTCCATGTACTGAATACAGTTTAATTTCCTACTAAAGCAGAGGGCCATTATGTGTTCCAGACACTATTCCCTTATATCAAGCTTTTTTTTCAACAAAAGTACAGAATAGAATATTTTTATTCACCAAATTAGGGCCCCAGGAGGGCAGACAGCAAACAAACAATTTTATTTAAGACACGAATTAGTCGTGATTTTGACTTTTTGTCGGGGTATTCAGAATACTTTTTTTTTATCCATCGATGTAGTGCCATTGAAAATTTTGTCCACTTACCCCTACTTTTCTATTCAGAATTTTATTACATATTGTTTTAAAAGCCATATTTGAAAATTGTATTTTTTCATTGTTGTTAAAAGACAAAAGTTGAAGGTGCCAATGTTGACTATATGGAAAATCTAGAGAAAGTCCTTTCCCCCCAAATGGTCTATGGCTTTTATCTGGAAAACAAGGACATGGATCCTTCATTTTCCTCTGCTTTTACAGTTCTGATAATTATATATATTATTTATTTAATAGAGTCTTTTAAAAAGATTGTTATTTTGAAATAGAATAGCAAACATCCTTTCAGTATCATTTTTGCAATTGGAATGACAGTAGTCGATTGCTTTGTTTTTAGTTTTAAATTTTATCAGAAAGGGGGAAAATGTTATGGCCAAAACTAACAAAAGGGGTTAAAAAAATGTATTTTATTTCACTGGCCCACATGTATGGAAACCATATCTGCAATTTTCTAAACCAAGGGATTGTTGCTTACTTAATGTCAAGTGGCAAAAAATGTACTTCATGCATATTCAAGACACGATCAATCGATTGAATGTTGCTTGCTTTATGTCAAGTGACAAATACATGTATTTCATGCATGTTCTAGAAGAAATAAATAATACGATTATTATCTTTGCATCTATATTGAAACAGTTTTAATCGTACATTTGATAGATACATTTTTAGCTCACCTGGCCCGAAGGGGCAAGTGAGCTTTTCTCATCACTTGGCGTCCGTCGTCCGTCGTCCGTCGTCGGCGTCGTTAGCTTTTTACAAAAATCTTCTCCTCTGAAACCACTGGGCCAAATTTAACCAAACTTGGCCACAATCATCATTAGGGTATCTAGTTTAAAAAATGTGTCCGATGACCCCGCCAACCAACCAAGATGGCTGCCATGGCTAAAAATAGAACATAGGGGTAAAATGTAGATTTTGGCTTATAGCTCTGAAACCAAAGCATTTAGAGTAAATCTGACATAGGGTAAAACTGATTATCAGGTCAAGATCTATCTGCCCTGAAATTTTCAGACAAATCTGACAACCTGTTGTTGAGTTGCAGCCCCTGAATTGGTAATTTTATGGAAATTTTGCAGTTTTTTTGGTTATTATCTTGAATATTATTATAGATAGAGATAAACTGTAAACAGCAATAATGTTCAGCAAAGTAAGATCTACAAATAAGTTGACCAAAATTGTCAGTCGACCCCTTTAGGAGTTATTGCCCTTAATAGTCAATTTTAACAATTTTTTGTAAATTTTTGTAATCTTTTACAAAAATCTTCTCTGAAACTACTGAGACAAATTTAACCATACTTGGCCATAATCATTATTAGGGTATCTAGTTTAAAAAATTTGTCCGATGACCCCGCCTTCCAACCATCATGGCCGACTTGGTTAAAAATAGAATATAGGGGTAAAATGCAGTTTGGGGTTTATATCTCTGAAACTAAAGCATTTAGAGCAAATCTGACAGGTGGCAAAAATGTTCATCAGATTTACATTTATCTGCCCTGAAATTTTCAGACGAATCCGACAACCCGTTGTTGGGTTGCTGCCCCTGAGTTAGTAATTTTACAAATATTTTGCAGTTTTTTGTTATTATCTTAGATATCATTATAATATCTAATATCTAATACTATTAATTATGATTTTAACCTTATTTTACATGATTTCCAAAGCATCAGTAAATACAGGTGAGCGACACAGGCTCTTGAGAGCCTCTAGTTAATTTGCTTACCATAATTTTGTTGATTATCTCATTTTTTAGCAGAAAAAACAGCAAAACAAAGAAGTAGAAGATGCCAATTTTAGCACACCACCACCGAAAAAGATCAAGACTACAGAAACTGTTACCTGTGTAACACCACCTGCTTGTAGAAACGCAGAATCACCTGCCAGCACTAGTAGCAGAAATTCACCACTACTCAGAGTGTTGACCAAATGTAATTCCACTTTGAGGACCTCGGATGAAGATGTCCATACTGTTAATATTCCTCTGTGTGGTATTCTAGCCAACCCTACTGAGCACACAGAGAAAGAGATTGATACAGCCCGAGTAAAAATGATTCGCCTGTGTATGGATTCACTTATAAGCTTGTGTGGCGATAGACCAAATGAACTAGACACCATTCATTTGGCAAGATCACTAGCATCACAGTATAGTATCCTACGGGATGACTCGACAAAACCAGCAGGGAACAATTATGTAATTTTATGGATTGGGTTC
Organism: Mytilus californianus; assembly: GCF_021869535.1. NCBI lineage: Eukaryota > Metazoa > Mollusca > Bivalvia > Mytilida > Mytilidae > Mytilus > Mytilus californianus. Next base: position 1,461,681 of record NW_026262673.1, read on the forward strand.
TGTAAGAACCAATACAGCTGCATCATGTGCATGTGAGCATGTAATAACATATTTAGAATAGTTTGTGCATAGCTACTAAGGCTATGTTCTATATAATATGGGGGGTCACACTTGGTTTTTTTAAATGGTTAATGTAAATATTTTTCAAACAGGCAATGAACTGGCTTTATATTAAGGTGTTAATCGCAAAAGATGAAAGCATGTCTAAATAGGAGGATTTTAAGGAAAACTGTTCTGACCTATTTGATGAAACATCCTACCTTCTTTATTTTAGCATAATATTCGAATTAGCTCTCGCCGCGATATAGCCTTTCTGTGCTAATGCGGCGTAAAGCAAACAACAATCAATCAATCAATCTTTATTTCAGCTGTGAACTGAACATTTCTTTTGAAATACAGATCCTGGTTCCATGCTTTCACCTACAAGCTCTGAAAACACTTGGTTCTCATTTCTGTTATGATATTTTTCATATCAGCCAATAAAATTGCATCCTCCAATTTCAGAGACATTACGTATACGACAATATCCAAAGATCTTTAAATTATACAGAAAGTCGTGTGTAGTGTTGTCAGGTCCTTGTGAGCAAAGAATGGATTATGTATTTTTAACTTGGGTGTGCAACTTTGTATATTAACAACAAAATTCTAAATACATCATAGCTAAATATAAGATCATTTGAAGCTTGTCCATTGTTTAACAGAAGTCTCAGACATGAAATATAATTATATAATGATTTAACAGTTTCATGATTTGATAGCTTATATTTATTTTATAATTTGAATAGTTATTTTTATTTTTAAAGATGTAGTGCATGTATTGTGGGGTGACTCTCTAAGTCTTCTGAAACTGAAGTACATGCACATTACATGTACATCATATTAGTAACATGGCCAATTTCACTTAATCCATACATACAACAATGTTTAACAGGGCATTAGTGATTCAGGATTGATATATGTTGAAATTTTCTATATTAACATATTGTCTTAACTTTGTCTGCATCCATGGCACATACTGTTGATAACTTTGTCATTTAATTTGTTTTTCTAAACTATAAATTTAACACTAACAAAAATAGGCATGTTTTTTTTTTAATTAACAGAACTTTCGGCCAAGTAAAAAAGATTGTTGGTTTCCTCAAACTCTACCGGGTTAGTTAAACTCCCCAGTATTGGGTAAATTTATTTTTTAACAGATGAAAAAAAAAGGTGAAGACTAATGTAGGCAATTTATTGATTATAATGGTTTAATTATCTTATGATTTCTTCTAAAATATTTAATTTATCTTTCGTATGGGGAAACAAACAATTAATGTTAAATTTAATTAGCATTGCATGTTCAAATGACAGACTGATTTCCTGTTAATACTGATATATTTACAGGGATGTGGAAATTCATCAGCAAACTAAATTACATAAATGCCATTTTTGTTACATTTCAAAAAAGTTAACTGTTACATTCTTTATTGAGGAATCATTTGCAAATTCAGAACCAAGAACTTTCTTCTAGTAAAATTAACAGTTAGTTAAGTTAACCAATTTAGACAAGTGCCCACATCAAATCAGAAATATCCACACTCCAATAAAGTTGAATGTTTTAATTAATTAACAGTCAAAGAAAAAACTTAAGTACAATGATATGCATAAAACATGTACATGTACTTAAAATTTCGAATTCAGCAATCTGCAGTTGCTGAATCATCTTCGCTATCCAAGGGTTACGATCCACTCCCGTTCTCTCCACCCTTGGCGGATTGAGATAAAATTTCGGAGACACAAGGTCAGGATTTTTATTGGTTGCGTGCCTATGATCACGTGTAAATGTAGAAAGTGTAAACAATTGCCACATGTTTATTGTGCAACAAGTCTTTACATCCCTAAACATACGACTATATTTAGTGACAATTTGAATGTTTTAATCAACTAATAGAAGTTCCTGTGTATGTTTCATGCACATATGCATAAATGTTGACATACATTTTCGTTTCCGGCTTTACCAAGTGTGTAGAATCTAGACGCTACCGTGTTTTTACCTCCAAATTGAAGAGTTCAAGTGCTACCATTGGTCAAGAATAATGTATTCGGAATGGGCCTGACTTTAATCTCCCGATAGATGGCGCAACATTGTTATCACAAATGTTGGCTTAATCTGCCAAAGGTGGAGAGAACGGGAGTGGATCGTAACCCTTGGCTAGCGAAGATGTTGCTGAATAAAAACCATTTAAATGTCAAAATGTCATAAATGTGACGCTGAAACAGCTTTTCTTTATTTTAGACATTTTTTTGCCAAGTGTAGATCCAAATAGAATGTAATTGGTTATTTGTTGGTTAAAGTTTGATATCATGATTGTAACCTAGTGATTTGTAGATTCCTTTAAGTATATTAAGCCAATCTTCCATACATTTGTAAAATTGTATCTTTTTGTTCACTTTGTGAAGAATACATTGAACCATTCTTATTACAGATGTCAACTCAAATATAAATTTTACTTTTTTGGCATTTTAAAAGAATTTCACATTATTTTTCAGCGTGCTGTTAAAAAATTCTTGGAGAGGAGGATGTACAACATCACTCCTGCATGGACCAACAGAGGAAGGAAAAGTAAAAATAATGAAAATAATAGTATATATATTTGTTATCAGTATGCCTCCCTCATGCAGTAATGGTTTATTAAGTTTACAAACATATGTTTGTAATTAAATCAGCTTAAGATGAACTGTTAATGCTAAGTCAATTATATTTAGTATGCATATTCATTGGCATTTACAAGTATGGTTTCCATGGAGTTTATAATAAGCCCCACTTCCTCTTCCTGGGTCATTGACTTTGAAACTTTTACATAGTTACTATATGTTTGTGTTTAGGTTTGTTTAAAGATAACAACTTCTACGTCAATGGTATTTGGTATGCAGTTGTATTGGCATCAGCACATCTCATTAACATGGAGATTGTTTAGCCATGTACTGTCAGTCATTGTTCATTGACTATTCAAATTGAATATTTGCATAACTTATGTCACATGTTAAAGTATTGCATGATATTTTAATTTCAACATTTGCATACTCAGAATTACAAAAAGGCTAGACATATCATTATGATAACAGTTTTTTTTAAATATTTATATTTTTAATTTAAGAACATGTACATCAAAAGGATCAAGGGTTGACAAAAGAAAAAGGTTTGCCTTTAAAACTGACAGAAACGACGAAAGAAGAGGTAGATACAAGAAACAGCTGAAGTACCACTGGAAGTGGCAGAAAGTGTGCACAATGATGCCATCATTATTCCCACAGGAGCAGATAGTACTGACATGACTGAGAAAATAATTACAGAGGACAGAGTCTTGAAAACAACAGATACGTCGAAGAAAGGTGTAAAAACAAGAGCTGAAAATAGGGAGCTCTTAAGAAAACCTGATAAAATACCGGAAGAATCGGAAATAGAGCTTGATGATGGGACAAGAGGGGGAAAAATTGAAAAGGTTCCAGAACAGGAGTATATAGGTAAGAACTAAAGTATCAATGTTTGACCTTGCATAGAACTTTGCAGTCTAATGTTTTTTCACAACATGATACTGATATAAACTAGCCAACAACATCTGCAGTCTCAACCATCTGACCATATTTATTTTTGCATTTATTCATGCTGTTATATAAATATAAGAATATATGGTATGATTGCCGATGATAAAACTCTACCAGAGAACTCATGACATATACAAGTTGATTTAAGAAAAATATATACTCTCTTTTCAAAATATTTCAGAGTTCGCGAAAATGGTTGGTCCTGTTGGTCAAAATGAGGCTCGGACCAGTATTTAGGAAGCTAGTGCCAGTCCTGATGACCGATGTAAAAATGGCTGTTGCAGTGCCTTTTTATCGGTAATTAGTTTTACTGCAACTAATTCCAGTACGTGTTTCCATCGGTCATCAGATGTACCAGCTGCTAATTTTCCGGTACTGGTTTCTTATTATAAACAAACTGAAACCAAAGTGGCGATCTACACGTGGCCTGCTAAATTTGCTCATGTAGCCCAAACAATGGGCGATTGAACCCTTCGGTGGAGATAACAAATATAACCAACGGATCAAAAAACGTTTTCGCGAACTCTGATATTTCATTGCAATTTTGATATTACAGAAGATAGAAGTGCCAAGTCTCTTGACAAAGAACTCAGGAGATGGTCACCAAAAACAACAGAGAAAAAAGTTGAGCAACTTCTTAGATTGAGAGTAGAATATAGATGCTCTTATGCCACAACTTTACCAAAGCATAGTAGAGGATATGATAGGGACATATCCAGTATTTAAGAGTACTGACATAGTAAGTTTTCTGTATGTCTATCTATAATTTCAATTTGAAATAGTACTACAAATTATTACAACTCGAGTAATATCAGAATACACATATATAATACACCATACATCTATTATAGGATTGCTTTAATATGATAATTAAATTATAAAACACAGTGGTCAAACAATTTAATGTTAAACCATTTACACCTTCCTTATACAATTAAAATACTTAAGATCTTTGCACAATGAGTTTTTTTGTTGAATTAATGAGATGAAACATAAAGCTGAAATAAAAATTATGAGCTAACTATAGTGAAAAATTGTCTTAGGCATTTGTTTACATTCAAAAACTTGAGAATTTTAAGGATTGTAAAAAAAATATATATACTTTTACAAGTAATTTTTTAGGAGCAGATTAAGGGGAGGTTATTCAAACTTTATGAGACAAATTTACTGAAATAAATATATTATTTACTTCTTCAATTAAATGAAAATGACTTGTACAAGAAGTACCAAAGGTCAGTTCTGATTGTACCTTGTTTTATTTAAATAATGTTGCATGTGTTCCTATATTTAAACGATATAAATTACATTATTTTGTTATTTAATTTCTTTGTAGCTCATCACCAACCTTCTTGCAACCATCAATTTGGAGGAAAATATAATTTCTCATAAACTCTTTCAAAAAATTTGAAAAGAATGTCTACAGATTGATTGATTGATTGTTAGTTGCTTAACGTCCAGTGGCAAATATTTCATGCATATTCAGGACGAGAACAAGTTCACAATAAATACAATAGGTAGGTTCTGTAATAGATTAAGGGATTATGGTCAGAGAAATTTAGACTGCCACGGGAAATGAGGGTATATTGGATAGGGACAGAAATTTAGCCTTGCAACAGGTCACCTACGGACCCCTCAAAGAGTTGCTGCAAGGGTTCTTAACGTGCAAAGAGCGTGGCACTCTCTTTACACGAGGCATCGGATTTAACGTCCCCATTCTGACCGGACGTGGCTGCAAATTTGTACATCCCGCACAGCCAAACGGACGCCCCACTTTAGCACGGGTTTTACTGCCGGTCGGAGGAAGACCAATGGTGACCATACCTCTATTCCCCAGTCACCCTTGGGGGGAATGTCTACAGAGATATTGGACTTGGTGTATTAAAAAAAACCTCACCACTGTTCCTAGATCAGCACTGAAATCAGAAGGTATTATATATCTTTATTAAATAATAAAAGATGGGTTCAATTTAGAACCATTTTGTACTTCTTTTTTTTAAACAATTTTTAATTAGAACTTCTAATTCAAGACTTTTATTATGTATTTTGTAGATTAGGTTATTCATCACAATAGATATAGAGCTAAGACATGCATGAATAAGAACCTTCACATCATTTAAGTGAAAAAATGCATAGCTTTTGGTTAATTTTCAGTTTTTAGAACTGCCCAAAATTACATATCAATTCATATTTTGACACAAATATCTTCACTTTTTTCAGTGTGCTTCAGTTTTAAAGCACCACATGCTTGTGTGTGCATGCACCCTTGTGTTTGTCAGGTGAATAGTCATGATAATTTTTATGCTATGGAAAGTCATTGCATTTAAATGCTTAAGCAAAATAAAAATACATATGTATTTCTGGTTTCACTTCAATTACACAAAAAAAGATCTGGAGGTTGGGAGCCGACTCACACAAACGTTACTGATAAAAAAAATCACATGTATGATGTTTATACTTGTTTTTTGTTTGTTTGAATAGATCAGCAAATACTTGTGGCAATGGCCCAACTGCCGTTGATTCTCGACAAGAGAGAAAAGGGGAAAACTGTGCCAGTACCACAATTAGTACACATTGTTAAGGTTTGCACAGAATTTGTATTTTTTATTTGTTCATTGTTTTGTTTTTATTTCCTGCTAGAGTGAGTGTATTTTGCAGAACTTGAAGGGCACACTCTCTTAAAGGCATCTAGTTACAAAATTCATATTTGTTAGCAAACATTTCATTTGAATGACCAAAGAACATCAAACCTTATGATTATATTATGATTCAATGATAACAATACAAAACATTTTGCAATGTTATTATTATTTTTGAACCTGCATGTCTTAATTAGATAGTTTGAATATTTTATGTTACTGTGACTTGGTTGTAAGTGTTGCTCTCCAGGTAATGCAGTTTATTAAAAAAACTTTGACCTAATTGCAATTTGTTGTATCAAACCAAACTGTACATTGAACTGGTCAGAAGATATAACAATCTGTTGTAGGATACTAGAGTCCAGTCATGAAAGTGCGAGGTGATTTAAAAAAGTATACATACAATCCTTTAAGACTTTAACTCAACTTCATTGATATTTTGAAACTGATAAGAATTTCTGTACCAAATTATTATTAAGTTCTTACGAAAGATGACTGAAGAATAATTTACACTTTCTTTTCCAGAAAGACGAGATGTGGCAAGAAATAGCTGCTAAGCATAAGAACTCCACATCACCATGGATAATGTACCAACGACATGGAGACCAAGAAATCATAACCGTTATGATTAAACAGTCTCTAATTAAAAAGGCCTCATCAGCAGTTAATGCAGTGCTGGCATTGATGGGTATATATTACATGGCAATGTTGCCATACCCTTCAAATTGCAGCGCGGCTCTGCTGTACATACAAGGACAAGTCCTTCTGGATGAAGTTCACAGCAAAGACAAAGGTGTATTTAACAAGGCAAAGGAAATTTTCGAAAACTTCGTTTTGAAAGAAGTTGATTTATTTGCATGAAATGAACATTGATGTTTAACTATGAGACTGACTTGTTTTATTTGTGGGTGTACCACACAATTTTTCATATTTTGGGATAACAGATTTATTAATTTGTTCATAATATTTAAAAGATACAGAAATAGTAACACACTGTCTTTTGCGTTATTAAAATTAAAATCTCCAAATAATCAGTTGCATTTGTGATCTTGAAAATATATTTCTTAAATAAACAATTAAGCAGGTCTGTAAATGTTGATTATACAAATAACTTACTTTCATGCAACATAATTCAATTTTTCATTTTCTTTTCTGATTGAAGCATGTAAAAATATATATTTTTTATTACTACTATACATGAGCTGTTAAATTCATGTAAATAGATTTGACCCAAATTATTATTTTTATTTATAACATACTAAAAATAATATCCAGATTTTAAAAAGTGCTGGGCATGCAAAAGTAACAATTATTAATACAATGTACTTTTGGCATTGGCTTGTAAAAATGCATCTGCATTTGTACTTATTTTAGACAAGACCCAATTTTATATATCAAAATGACCTCCTTTTAGGCTGCAAACCACCATATAACCTTATATCAAAGTAAATTTAAATAGATAGCATTTACAATCAGATTTTATTCTGTATGTTATAAACATATGTAAAATTTAATCATAGTTTTACCTGTATTAGAATGGTTTTATTTGATATTGAATTTATATTTTATAAGTTGCAAATACCATTTGTTATTTTTGTTTATGCCCATTTATGGGCATTATGTTTTCTGGTCTATGTGTCTGACTGTTATAGCTGTCCCGCTTCAGGTTAAAGTTTTAGTTGAGGTAGTTTTTGATAAAGTTGAAGTCCAATCAACTTATAAAACTTAGTACACCTGTTCCCTATATATGATATGATCTTTCTAATTTTAATGGCAAATTAGAGTTTTACCACATTTTCACGGTCCACTGAACATAGAAATTGATAGTGCTGATGTGGCATCTGTGGATACTTTGGAAACATTCTTGTTTTTGTATAATGTTAGGCTGCAACTTTTTGTGTTGACTTAGTATTATGAACATTTTTAAATGTTGCATTGAGTTGCAATTTGATTAGGCAAGGGTTTTATGTACAAGATACAAAGAGTATTTTCAAGGGCTATACTAAATACATTCTTTGTTTTTCAGACACCTACTCTTGATAAAGAGGAGCGATGAGAGATTTTTTTTTTCTTCTCAAAAATAATATTGTGAGAGCAAGTCTCTTTGTTTTAAAGAAAAGAAAAGAGGTATATTTTTGTAAGCGAGAGATAAAAAATAAACAGATGATTTGTGCTTCATATTTCATGTGTTTATGCCTTTATAGAATACATTTTGGTTTGTTTTTTTAACAAATTCAGTTCACATCAATTAGTCTTCCTCCTTCAAATTTTTTGCATAGGAATGTCCATGCTGCAGTTCTTTCTTGGGAAAATAAGTAAAAAGTATATATGTCATGTTTGCATGCATGTAGGTGATAGTATAGTAACATGTGCAAATCCTTTAACATATACTGTTGTTTTGATTTTTCTTGTTGAAAAAAATATTGTCATAAGATATGAGTCTTGTGCTTGTATATAATATACAAATGTATAGCATGGTAAATTTCAATGGGACCATGTACTTTTTGAATGGTATCTTTAGGTGTATATACTAACTTGTATTGATCATGTATTATCACAGTCAAATTATACATGCATGCATACTTATTGACTTTGAAATTTGATTGAAACTGAAATTTTGAAATTTATATATATATGTACACATATTTTACATTTTTGTGGTTTTGTCATTTAGATTTCACAAGTGACAGGTTTCCATGAAATTATTTTTTGATGTTATTCCTGGATAGCATTCATTGCTATAATGACAGGCTATAAAAGATATAAATAAGTTGATGACTATCTATAGATGGGCATAGAATTGTAAACTAAATTTGTATTCACTGTTAATTTATAAATATGAAATATAGTTTAATAAAATACAGACTAGTTCATCCATGCACATGGTAAATACAACATATATTGGCAGAAATAAATTGATAAATATGTCCTTTAAAGTAAAATCCTTCTCAATTATAATGTTTTTGTATTATATTAATCTGCATGTCATCATTTTGAATGAGTCCATTTATTGTAGAAAAGTGAATACTTGAGTGTTTTATTAAAAACAGTTTGAAACTTGTAAAAAGTAGTAGCGTAAATAAAAAGATTGGAAATATGTTTGTGTTATAGTTGTAAATTGTTTCAATTTTCAAAAAGTGTCTTACTTCATGTATTACATATACATGTATATTTATTGTGTCCTTTTTCATATTTATATTTTAGCAATTGAATTAGTAAGTTATTTATACAACTGATAAACATTGATGAAGATAAGTAATCTCAAAGATAAGTAATCTCAATCAATTAATTACTTGATAATACTAAGTAAAAGATTCAGTAATAAAATAAATTACCTTATTTCAGTTCTTAGTAATGATATTTCTAAGTAAAAGAAAAGTAAATTTATTACTTAGAATTACTTATTATTAACTGATTACTTAAAATTACTATAATTTACTTATCATGATCACTAGTGTGACAATTAATTTTACTAAGTAAACAAACTGTTTGTAATTTTTACCACAGAAATATTTACTTAGTAAATGAATTACCATGTTTTATTAGTAAAAATCTTACTTAAAGATTCAATTACTTAGTAATGCTTTTACTGATTGATTCACTTACTTTTACTCAGTAATTGATAACACAAGTAATCGCTATAAGTAATTATGATTTACTTTAAATTACTTAGAATTATTTGTTTTTACTTAATGTGATCACTGGTGTAACAAACTTTTTTACTAAAATATTACTTTAAATAAGTAATAATTTTTTTTATTTTTAGTAATTTTAAGTAAATTATTTTTTGAGTGTGGCTACATCTGCATTGGGAATGGGAATTGACATTTGTAGTTTTTATTCATGTATTTTGTATGGTGCACCTTCTTCCGTCATATACTTGATTCAGGAGGTCGATAGAATAGGAAGAAATGGAAATGAATATGTAGCACTGCTGTTGTTTAATAGATATCATCTACAGCAAATGAAAGCTGACATCAAATACGACAAAAACATGTGTTCGTTTAAGTATAATGGAAGACTCTTACCAAAGCAGAACTTGCAATGGATCAGAGTTAAACACACTCTTGTTTTGACATTTTTGAAGTAAAAAAAATAATTAGTGTATTTAATGATATTGTAATGTACTTCAAGGATAAAAGAAGTTTCACAGTGCAAGAATGCACTATCGAGATATTAAGTAGAATACTACAGGAAAATTACGGCAAACAAGTTTGGTTCTTGGTCGAGGGGGACATTTTATTCCAACAGTTAGGAATATATTGCAAAGTCAGGCAAATAACAAAAGAAGACATTGTTTTGTTGCAAATGTACAATGGTTCTCGTTGGAAGCATGAAACTGGTGAATATTAAAAAAAAAATTACAAATTCTGATAATATCTAAAAAAAATCTTTGTAACCCATCAAGCCAATAAATTCAATGTTTAATAAAACCTAACATTTCTATTTAAAAAAAAATCATTAACATGTGAGATGCAACTATAACATGGCATATAGTTTTATTAGTATAACAATCCTTTTTTAAATACAAATATCGTTTCACTTTGTCAAATTAAAATGCACACACTATTTACTCAATACGCCTGCAAAAAATGTACATATAATCTTAAACATTTTTTCAGCTTCAAGTACAAGCTTTGATTTGAAGAGAACATTGTTGGAGGATTACCACAGTCCAAAAAGGCTATGAAAATTTTGCAAGAGGACAAAATTGACTCAGGCATGTTACCAAGATTTGTATTCCTGTGCTCAAATCAGTGTTTGAAGATTTTGATAAGATGAAACCTGGAAACAATAATAACAGAATGAGAATACGTAAGAAATCGCAGTAAACATTAACAAGTACAATTCACAAAAAAATACCACGTCAAAAAAGTTAACTCTGTAAAATTAATTAAAAGTTTTAATCACTTTCTATTTTACAGGAAATATTAAGCTTCTCAATAATCAAAATTAGTGTTTGTAAAACTGCTACGCGGGTACGTCAAGGCAGTTTTTGCATTTTTTTCCCGGAGTTTTTACCAAGCGAAGATAACTCTATTTTCCTCATTATTATTCATGACGTCATCAAATGAATTATCGGCGTCGCAAGGCTACATTTGTTAGTAGCACTTATTTAGATGCCCAATTGTTTATAAAAGTATTTAAATATGACGCACTTATATCATAGTGACTGTCACTTAACATCATATTAAAAGATTTACGTAAAGTTTTTAAAATTTAGCCGTTTTTTTGTTGTCGCGGATTAGGCCCCACCTACTTTTATTAAACGACCAATCAAAATATTCTCGGGGTCGTAAATATGCTTGCAGTATGAATGAGTCGAGCACCTGTCTGGTATTTCTTCAGAAGGGAATTTTCATGTATAAACGTGCACATTTTTGTCTTTTTTTTTTGGCAGACAAGTGATTGTCGATGGCTAGTTTGATCATTTTCATTAGGTAAGTTATAATTCAATAAATAAATAATTGTATTTACTTAGAATTAAGTCGCAGAATGTTAACGGACAACCACGTGTTAATTACCATACTGTCGCCAGCTTTATCATCAGGCGACAAACTGTCCCTTAAATATAAGTCCAATTTCTTAAAGTGATTGATTGATTGATTGCTTAACGTCCAGTGGCAAATATTGCATGCATATTCAAGACGAGAACAAATTCACAATAAATACAATAGGTAAGTTCTGTAATAGATTAAGGGATTAAGGTCGGAGAAATTTAGACTGCCACGGGAAATGAGGGTATATTGGATAGGGACAGAAATTTAGCCTTGCAACAGGTCACCTACGGACCCCTCAAAGAGTTGTTGCAAGGGTTCTTAACGTGCAAAGAGCGTGGCACTCTCTTTTCACGAGGAATCGGATTTAACGTCCCCATTCTGACTGGACGTGGCTGCAAATTTGTACATCCCGCACAGCCAAACGGACGCCCCACTTTAGCACGGGTTTTACTGCCGGTCGGAGGAAGACCAATGGTGACCATACTTCTATGCCCCAGTCACCCTTGGGGGTCAATAAAGTGAATAAGTAGTATTATTTAACGGGAATTATCATAAGTAATTTGAGAGGCTCCTACGTGTGGCAGTAGTCCCGGACGGAAGGGTGACATCCGCATTTGCTTGCAATGGTAAATCTAGTTTAATTTCTTTTTTTTTTATTAATAGCCTCCATGGAAACAGTTTGAACATTATGCCAAAGTTAGCTAGTGTGATTGATGTAGAATCTTCTAATTCCAGTAATACTAATGAGTTTCGTACGGTTTTCAGTATTCACCAGCTGCATCAACTACTATTTCACTTTACATTGGTGAATTTATTCAACAAGGAACTAGTGTGCCTGTTTTGGATTCTAAATATTATTCAATAAAATGGATTCGTGATAAAAACTTTATTTCCAATCTTTGTTCAGATGAATTTCTTTCTTTGATTCTGGAGGGTCTCAATAGACGAATGTATGGTCCCCTTCAAAGGGAGGATCAAATTTTTACAGTATATGCTAGCCAAACTAACTGAATGGGGTAAAAAGTTATGGGCATTGACAGATTCCCAGATAGGATAAATATACTATGCTATACAAATGTATTTACAGGGAAAACTAGTAGACTACAAGGCCAGTTGGGTGCATATGCTGTAGGACATGTATAGTGGGGGCTAGTATTGTTGGGCAGGGATACCATGTGTTTGTCGCCATTTTTTCTTCTTCCCAAAAAATGTTCCAAGATTTGTTTGATAATTATAACACTGCTGCATGTGGAACAGTCCGCAAGACAGAGGCGGTCTATCAGCTGATGTTATGTTCATCAAACATAGCTGTGAGAACAGAGCTAGGGAGATACCCACTAGAGATGCATATACAAACTCAGAGTATACCTTACTTATCAAGATTTCTAAATTCTGAAATTAATCCATTATTATATGAATCCTTTTTACTTTCTAAAAGTTTGGATTAATCAGGTTGCTATACCTGGTTTACATATTTTAAAAATATTTTGAAAGAGGTAAACATGGAAGTATCCATTATTGAGGGAAACACAAGAAAAAAATACTCAAAGTTGTTAAAAAAAACCTTAAAACACCAATTTTTAAATTTCTACAAAAATATATTTGAACAAAAATTTGAAAAAAATAGATGAAAAAAGGAAATTATATTTATTTAAAAATTTGAAGCAAATTTTAGAAATGGAAAATTACTTAAACTATAAGTCTTTTGAAAAGAGAAGTAATATAACAAAAATTAGAATTAGCGACCACAATTTAATGATAGAAAAAGGAAGACATTTAAAAATACCTAGAGAAAAAAGAATATACACATTCTGTAATACATTGGATCATGTAGCTTATTTTCTTTTATATTGTAGAAAAAAATCTAAACTAAGAGATAACTTTACAGGAAATGTAGTTAAACGTATGCCAGATTATATGTCCTGGCAAGAAAATGAAAAATTAAATATCTTCTTTGCCCATCAACCTCAAAAGTAGAAAACTTAGGGTCCTTTTTTAAACAGGCATTGGAACTGAGGACAGAGGAATCTTGATTTATTTATATAAATAGATATAGATAGATTGTTTTGCTTTTTGTACTTTTTATGTTTTATGTTTTCCTATGGTTTTGTTTGTGAAATGTATTTTGTGTATGTTTATATAATTTGTCACAAACTTATTGTTATAAGAGTTTATATGACAATAAATATTTGAATTGAATTGAATTGAATTAGTTTAATAATTTATTCACTAATGACAAATTATCCTGCCAATACGATGTTTGATAGGGACAGAAATTTGCATCATACCACATCTTATTTTTATATTAATGAACAAAAATAATTGAACTTTTAGATAAAATTAATGTTGTTTCAAAATATATGTTCTGTGTAATTTGTGGTTTATGTGGGTGCAGCAAATTTCCACCAAGTAAAGATGTTGTAACACGTGAGATTCCAATTGTTCTTCTGCACAAATGAATACACAATCTTTCCACCGGCACAGAGTCCCATGATTAATAACCAATATCACATGCTGGGCTAAAAGGCTTATGTCATTGAATGTATCTTCTGTGCACTGTTTCAAATTGCACTTCAGCTGAAAGAAGATAAAAGTTGCTGGCACTGCTGGTAAAACTGAGATGCTTCTTGTACCTATCTAAATGGTATAAAACACATTTTCTGTGTATCGTAAAAATACATACAAACAGTCAAATTTAAATATAAAGCTTCACCTGTCAGAAAAAAAAAACTTGTCTTAAAAGAGAAAAGACTTATATTGTGATTCAATAAGCATAGGTATAACTAAAGTTGACAAGAGAGGTGTCCTGGGGTTTAATCTTATTTGTGATCTCCCCTCCTAAGGTTTAAAAGAACGTTAACCATTCATGTTTAATGGTCAGATATAATGTAAATAAAATAAAATTGGCGAGAAAGAAATTATTCTGTATCAACATTAGGAGATATATAAAGGAAGAACAGACAAAAAAAAAAAGGCACTTCGATTTATTTCTCCAATCACTTTTGATTTAGGGGGAGCATGTACTTTTTTTTACTATCTCGTCCCCTTTCCTCCGAATGTGACCTACCGGATTAGACATATCACTGGTTTTGCACTTACATGAACAACACGACGCGTGCAACATGCGGAGCAGAAGATGCATACCCTTCCAGACTACCTGAGTTCACCCCAAGTTTTTTATGGGGTTCGTGTTGCTCAGTCTTTGGTTTTCTATGTTATTTGTGTACTGTTGTGTGTCTTTTTCTCTTTTAGCAATGGCTTGGCCAGTTTATTTTCGACTTCTGGGTTTGAATGTCACTTTGGTATCCTTTGCCCCTCTTTTTTGATGTTAAAACAAGCCATTATCCATAAATTTACATGTATTAGTATAGAAAGTTGGAAGAACCGCTTTACAACTGGCTGCTGAGGATTGACATCTACAGGTAACAAAATGCCTAGTAGAACAAGCTGGTATCAGTTCAGTGGTTAAAACACATGCGGTAAGATATATTATAGTATATCCCCAGTGTAAAAGTATCATTAAAAAGATGTATTAGATATGCTTTGTCAAATTCATTTTTTGTCCTCTAAGGAGTAGGAAAGAATATCAACGTTGCCTTGTAAATTTTGCACTTTATAGCTGCTTACAATGTACGAACAAATGGAACACATCAAATGATATAGACGATGACATAATGTAATATAAGGGGATGTATAAGTACCGTGCCACGTCTGGTCTGTGTTGTAGTTACATGTCATCCAGCTTTTTTTTTATTGAAGTAAACCCTCTCCCAGGTTAACGAGGGTTTGCGCCTTCAATCTAGTTTAACTCTGCTACAATCTGTGTGTGCCGGTCTATGTCCAAAAAAACATCTATAAACGACAAATTTATTTTACATTTACCTGTGTGACGCGGCGTCGTTTGTTTTTTTTTTTTTGGTCAGTGATTGTATTTGATATATTCAACCCTGATATGAATACGAAATACGAAATATTTTATTGAAGAAAGCTCAAAGATGAACAAAAGTCAATATTACTATCTCAATATAATTTGTATTGCTGTTGGCTATCATTTTATATAATTCCAGATACTGCCTTAAGTATCATTTTGTCGTTTTTATTCACAGCATTTTAACATCTTTCTGCTGAAAATATTGCACTTACAGGGGTTGCATCAATATTTCCCTGCTCAGTTGATATGTTGTACAAGAATCTCGACCTGAAAAGTGACAATTTTTCGAAATACGTTACATTAGTCCAAATAATTATGACGTCTTGAAAGGCGCTTTCCTACGACGGAAAAAATGCCTTCAGCGTTATGACGTCGTAGGGAGGCGTCACAGAAAAAATATTAAAATAGCATTTCAAGAATTCATAATTTTTTGGACTAACGTTATATGCAAGACGACTGTATTAATCTGACTAATATTGTCCATTATTCAATATTGGTGCTTCCTATCTTCCCATTTGCGTAAGAGCAGGATTTTGTGGAAATCTTGTATTATGTAATGTGCAGTTGATAACCTCATATCAGTTGATGTCCTGTTTCTTTTTTGTTACATATGGCTGTTCGTAAATAGTTGATTTTTCTTTTACACCGTTTTCATCTTGTTTCATGGCGTGAGGCCTACAGTGATCTGGTCAGTTAAACAGTAATGAGAAACCATAACGTGCCAATCTTTCCCTCGTCTTCTTTTAAAGTGTTTGAAGAAGTCATGTTAGTCATTTCCAAGGCTATCTCCCAAATGGTACGAGTCTTTCGATAGTGTCACTCCTAATTTTCTTGAGGACATATTTTAAAATATGCTTGGCCAATCTCAATGGTATGATATGTAGTAGTCCCAGAAATATTCCTTTAATACATAAAGAAGGGTATTTCCCTTTTGCAATGCCAATTGGGCTTACGGTAACCCTATATTTTTCAAACGGAGGGTCCTTAAAAGGCCCATAAAAGAAACCTTTATAATCTTCTATCAACTCAGAAACCACTTCTGGTTGTGTTGTAGCACATAAACAATTCCTACATTATCTGAGGTAAATCTGTTGTTGCTACCAAAGTATCAAAACCCTTCTCTAAGCCATTGCATAAATAATTTACATTTTTTTGTCAGGATGAGATAATAAATCTTCTGCAAGTTTACATACATTAATTGAAATAGTTACCTGATACGGAAAATTATGTAGTTGTTGACCTTGCTTATATGTTTTCTCAAACTTTTGTGCAGGGTTAACTGTATATGGCGTAGCTTGTACTTCGGACCTACGTAGAGAGGGGAAAACTGTTTGACAAGCCAAATAGTGTATGACCATCGATTTAAATCTACTACAGATGTGCGAGAAATGACAATCTCTTATGGTGTTAAAATTATTATGAATATCTGTATCTCCTTGTTAACCATATTCTCGATAATTTATAACATACCCTTTTGGTAAAAGACGTTCAAACAAATTCCATAATGCCTTTATCACTTCCCCATGCATTGATGTATTGATATTTGTGTTTCTTATTCCCTCTATCACAAGTTTCAAAACTTGCCTGTAAGAAAAGTTAGAGCTGTTATATCAAAATGCCAAATAAACATTAAGACAATGCACAATAGTAATAAAGCTAATCGTGACCAGATGACAATAGACCCGGGTTCTTTTGACTGAACTTCTTGAGAAAAGCATCGCGATCAAATGTTTATTTGTGAAAAATTCAGTGGTGTTTCTTCAGTTTTAGGCGATGTTTCTGCTCTTGTTGGTTTCCTTTTTCAATCCATTAATGTGCTCATTGGCAATCATACCACATCTTCTTTTTTATATTTGGGATTTTTTTTTAACCTCGATAATATTAAGATGCGAACCTGTCAAGTGTCAACACGTCATGAATACAACCATTTCTTACAAATTGCTGCAAAAATCTATTGTTTTTTTTAATTATCAAGAATATCAGAGGAGCAGTTTTGCAGATAAAGATTTAAGCTTCTTGAAGCATTTTGTTAATCATATTTAGCAAATGCTGATTTCCCTCCAAAAATTTCTTTCTAAACTGTTGGTTGTACAGCCAGAACCTCTGGGCTGACAGCTTAATGATTTTGATCTTCATTGCCTAGAATGTTTCTGTTTAGGGAGTCAACATGCTCCTGAATTTCAGCCTCCTAAACACGGGAATTGCCAGTATTTCTTTTGGAAGTCATTTTATTTAAAATTTCATCTAATTTCTTTTCCATCCGACTCTTTCTGTGTTGGTCAGATCCTCCATGTCATCTGGAGACATAGTCGCGAGGGTATTGGGTGGCTTGGAAGGCCTATACGGGCTAGCTGTGTGTATTTTCCTCCTTTGGCCAGCATTCTTCATTTTGTTAAAAGCGCCTGTCACTAAATGATGCTTTTCTTTTTGGAGGCATGGTCTGAAATATACTACCGCCAAGTATCTACAATATTTTTAATTAATTAATTACGTGTTTTTTATTTGTCTTTGTAAATTATCACTTTTACTGTTTAGTTTATTTTTTGTAATATCCATTTTACATGGCTCGCTACTTATACATACATCCTGTCATTGTGTTCTTGTGCTATGGTAATTTTTGTATTCTTGTCTTTCATTTTTGCATTCTTGTCTTTCATTTTTGCTCATGTGCCCTGTCAATATGCCTTTTTGTATTTCTTTGTTGACATATTTGTTTGTTTTAAACATTTATAGTGATTAAAGATTATAACACAATGTCGACTGCTGTACCCCCATATTTTACATTTGCACATGGTATGTCTGTTCGTTTTGTTCATTCATTGTTCCTCAATGTACTAATGGAATTTAAAGCGACTGTCATACAATTGAGAGGTTCAGCTAGCTATAAAACCAGGTTCAATCCACTATTTTCTACATCAGAAAATGCCTGTACCAAGTCAGGAATATGATTGATTGATTGATTGATTGTTGGTTGCTTAACGTCCAGTGGCAAATATTTCATGCATATTCAGGACGAGAACAAGTTCACAATAAATACGATAGGTAGGTTCTGTAATAGATTAAGGGATTAAGGTCGGAGAAATTTAGACTGCCACGGGAAATGAGGGTATATTGGATAGGGACAGAAATTTAGCCTTGCAACAGGTCACCTACGGACCCCTCTAAGAGTTGTTGCAAGGGTTCTTAACGTGCAAAGAGCGTGGCACTCTCTTTACACGAGGCATCGGATTTAACGTCCCCATTCTGACCGGACGTGGCTGCAAATTTGTACATCCCGCACAGCCAAACGGACGCCCCACTTTAGCACGGGTTTTACTGCCGGTCGGAGGAAGACCAATGGTGACCATACTTCTATTCCCCAGTCACCCTTGGGGGCCAGGAATATGACAGTTGTTATTCCTTCGTTTGATGCGTTTCAGCTTTTGATTTTGCCATTTGTTCAGGGACCTTCCGTTTTGAATATCGTCAAGTTTTCTCCCGGAATACTTTGCTGTAATATTTAACTCCTGCATTACCATTAATTTTGCCATGTCCTCTCTTTCAATCACTCTCGAAGGTTGTCTATAATGAATTTTATGGATTTCCATCGAATGTCCAAGATGGTTTGTAAGCCACTCTTGTTGTTGTCCATTCAAATTCAACACCTAACATGTGTACAACACTTATCAAAACCTATTGCTCAGCAAAATAAAATAAACTTGTTAACACAGAGATAGGTTTGCCTGTTGCAAATTGTCGCTATATATTAAAGTCAACATTTGAATCGTTAGAACAAATTTAAATATAACACCATTGACCTATTATTCATTAGTGTTGCATCCCCAAGGGTGACTGGGGAATAGACATATGGTCACTATAGGTCTTCCTCCGACCGGCAGTAAAACCCTTGTCAAAGTGGACGCGTTCGTTTGGCTGTGCGGGATGTATCTAATACGCAGCCACGTCCGGTCAGAATGGGGACATGAAATCCGATGACTTGTGTAGAGAAAGTGTCACGCTCTCTGTACGTTAATAACCCTTGCAACAACTCTTTTGAGGGGTCCGTAGGTGTCCTGTTGCAATGCAGTCCAAATTTCTCCGCCCTACAAACCAGTTGAATTCTATTACCAGACCTACCTATTGTATTTATTGTAAATTTGTTCTCGTTCGAAACATGCATGAAATGTTTGCCACTGGACGTTAAGCAACCAACAATCAATCTTTCATTTTTGCTCATGTGCCCTGTCAATATGCCTTTTTGTATTTCTTTTTTGACATATTTGTTTGTTTTAACATTATAGTGATTAAGATTATAACACAATGCCGACTGCTGTACCCCCATATTTTACATTTGCGCATATTATGTCTGTTTGTTTTGTTCATTCATTGTTCCTCAATATACTAATGGAATTTAAAGCGACTGTCATACAATTGAGAGGTTTAGTTAGCTATAAAACCAGGTTCAATCCACTATTTTCTACATCAGAAAATGCCTGTACCAAGTCAGGAATATGACAGTTGTTATCCATTCGTTTGGTGTGTTTCAGCTTTTGATTTTGCCATTTGTTCAGGGACCTTCCATTTGGAATATCGTCAAGTTTTCTCCCGGAATACTTTGCTGTAATATTTAACTCCTGCATTACCATTAATTTTGCCATGTCCTCTCTTTCAATCACTCTCGAAGGTTGTCTATAATGAATTTTATGGATTTCCATCGAATGTCCAAGATGGTTTGTAAGCCACTCTTGTTGTTGTCCATTCAAATTCAACACCTAACATGTGTAAACACTTATCAAAACCTATTGCTCAGCAAAATAAAACAAACTGTTTACACAGAGATAGGTTTGCCTGTTGCAAATTGTCGCTATATGTTAAAGTCAACATTTGAATCGTTAGAACAAATTTAAATA
Organism: Mytilus californianus; assembly: GCF_021869535.1. NCBI lineage: Eukaryota > Metazoa > Mollusca > Bivalvia > Mytilida > Mytilidae > Mytilus > Mytilus californianus. Next base: position 1,482,223 of record NW_026262673.1, read on the forward strand.
TAACACCATTGACCTATTATTCAGTAGTGTTTCATCCCCAAGGGTGACTGGGGAATAGACATATGGTCACTATAGGTCTTCCTCCGACCGGCAGTAAAACCCTTGCCATAGTGGACGCGTCCGATTGGCTGTACGGGATGTATCTAATACGCAGCCACGTCCGGTCAGAATGGGGACATTAAATCCGATGACTTGTGTAGAGAAAGTGTCACGCTCTCTGTACGTTAATAACCCTTGCAACAACTCTTTTGAGGGGTCCGTAGGTGTCCTGTTGCAATGCAGTCCAAATTTCTCCGCCCTACAAACCAGTTGAATTCTATTACCAGACCTACCTATTGTATTTATTGTGAATTTGTTCTCGTTCGAAACATGCATGAAATGTTTGCCACTGGACATTACGCAACGAACAATCAATCAATCTTCTAAATAAGAGAAATCACTAGCAGGATTAAAAAAGACACACTTAGATTGATTGATTGTTGGTTGCTTAACGTCCAGTGGCAAATATTTCATGCATATTCAGGACGAGAACAAGTTCACAATAAATACAATAGGTAGGTTCTGTAATAGGTTTAGGGATAAAGGTCGGAGAAATTTAGACTGCCACGGGAAATGAGGGTATCTTGGATAGGGACAGGAATTTAGCCTTACAACAGGTCACCTACGGACCCCTCAAAGAGTTGTTGCAAGGGTTCTTAACGTGCAAAGAGCGTGGCACTCTCTTTACACGAGGCATCGGATTTAACGTCCCCATTCTGACCGGACGTGGCTGCAAATTTGTACATCCCGCACAGCCAAACGGACGCCCCACTTTAGCACGGGTTTTACTGCCGGTCGGAGGAAGACCAATGGTGACCATACTTCTATTCCCCAGTCACCCTTGGGGTGACACACTTAGAGGACGCCGCCATATAGTTATCTGAATACAATGAGAATTCTAAGCAAGTCTCTAGTTAAACATGAAGGTATTAGAAGATATTAGTATATAAGATAAGACAACAACCCAGCCTACTCAAACAAGGAATGTTACTTACATGTAGTATAGGGCAGCATTGTTTTTCCACTTCACTTGGCATTTCCCTGCAATTATTACACAGACACCAAGTTGGTACGTCTCGTGTAGGCATTGGTTTTGGCTATCGTCGAGTTTCAGTTTCAGTAACAGGTCGATTTACTGCTTCCAAAACTCGTACATTTGCATTTCAATCATATCACACTGCACTCCCTCCAGTAAAATGTGGAATTGAATGAAGAAAATAATGAAGCGGGTGTGTAAACAATTTGAAGTTTGTCTTGATATAATGTTCTCCACAGGATTTTTTGAAACCGCTGTGGTAAGTGCCCGATTTTCGACTATTTTAAGTAATTTTTTCACGGCGCGCGACTTTTTGTGAAACTACCTATTCTAGAGGTGGCATGAATCAGATGTGGATGCTAAAAAATCAAAAGAGCTTTTCGATTACATACAATCTTAGTCTCTTTCATCTAGGAGCTGGTCCTGCTTTGTTTCATAAAAATATAAGACCTTCCTTTAATCTGCATCAAGAAAAGTTTATCAACAATACATTCTACATCAACAACAAAATTCTCCATTTTCAGTTCGGACTACATGACAAATGCGTTTTTTCACTCTCTTATATTCTTGACAGTAAAATTTCTCTTCCTTAGATTTAATTCGCAGTCCAATTTTGACATTTTCCATTGATTGAGCATCAGTGGATTCAAGAATTAATTCCTTAGCATCTTTTGGAAGATCTGAGGATGATGTCAAACGACCAGCTACAAAAACATTCCCAAAAGATTTACCACATGACCACAATTTAGCTTGCGTTTTTGATTTGCCAAGATGTTCCCGTAGTTGTGATTCCTGAATACAACTTGAGATCTATCTTATTCAACTTCAGTTCAATCTCCCGTAGACGTAAACACTGTTTGGTTACATCACCTTTGCCGTGCACTGAACGCAATATTACAGAGTTTAAATCTTCGAAAGGAAAACAGCTCCATGACCAGAGTGGTCCCCACAGTTGAACATAAAACACCATGTGAGCTCCTATGTTGTGCACATTTAGACCAGTGCTTCCTTTACCATAAAGGTCAGCGAATTGCTCATAAAAACTATCCAAACAGGATTCCGCTTTCTTCAAATCTTCCGAAGATATTGAATCTCTCAACAATAAATGTAAACTTGACTTAAATAGGCCAAGTGTTTTAAATATGTGTCATCTAAGATTCCTTGTAAACAAGGTATTGCATAAAATTATTGTAGTGTTTTTAACATCATGAGACACAGTACGGTGACCTGACACAATATTTTTTAGATTTAATTGTCAAACATACTATATGGCTATATTATATATCATTGGATTCGTTAACATAAGTACTTTTGAAATATCGATGTCGTCAAAAAGAAATGTGGTAACAGTTTTGCATTAAATAAGATCAAAGATCAAATACTGTTTTCATTTTTTTTCCTTCTATATTCTTAAAATTTACAGATATATCAAGCAACTTATGTTAAATTTTAGATACAGACATATTTTCAAATCAATTAACAATGAGATATCTCAAGAATGTAAAACAAAGAATTAAGTTGTCGATTTTTTTCTGAAAATTTGCGTTTTTCAAACACTTGTTCTATTATACAAGATCAACACATATTCAGTTAAAGCTCGCCGCGATATAGCCTTTTTGTGCTGATGCGGCGTAAAGCAATTATCGATCAATTCAGTTAAAGTTACAGTAGTTACCTTGCCTGGTGACATTCATCCTTAGCAATAAACGATACATATTGTTTTTACTTCATGCCTACTACACTGAACGCGTATTTGGCACAAGCTCATGCATGCAATTCATCAAAACGAAAACCACCAAATACCTCGCAAACGGTTACAATTAATTTCGACAATACAATCGAAGAAATCCACGCAACAGAACTCAGCCAGGAGTTTCTTCTGGTTCATCTGTCAAGGAACATGATCGGGAATTTCTGCATAATTCGGACCCGTGCATGTAAGACAAACACACGACTTTTCACATGGAGATTTTTTTTAAACATGAACACACAAGATCCTGCAAGAATTCTGCTGACATATGTCCTTAAAAATACACGGGGTGTAATGAATGATTTGCCTCTCGCCAACCGTATTCTAAAGGTGACGGAATAGGGGGTTTAGCAATGTGTGATGCGGTCTAAACTGTAGTTGGAAAAGACGCACGTAAAACATGCTGTTTCAGTGCCGCTTCACAGGGAGGCAACCTGACTAAACTTACATCTTTACTGGTAGCAAGCTTGACGCGCATTTTATTTATATGATGATGGAATGATTTAAAGAGATTTTACTGATCATAAAGCTTTGAAAATAACTTTCTTGCACACACAAAAGTTTCATCTTCGTCAGTACTCCAAAAGCTCTGCAAACCACTGAAATAGTCGTGCGTGTCCTTCAAAGTCTTGTAGGCTGTTTTCAGAGACGAAGTTGTGTCGCATTCAGTAAGAGCACGTACAGCAGACAGCAGTTTACAAACAGTTGGGGGAAGGCAGACACATCAGGATGACGAGGTGAATTTGATTTGCTCTTGTAAATTTCCAACTGATGTGAATATCCAATGACTGATTCATCAGGAACGCATGCTTTCACACCCCATCTGTGTGCCTTTTAATTAGCAATGTTTTAACAGTGGTAGCCAGCTCGGATGATGGATCAGGTCATGTAATACGGATCTGAAAGTGGACCACCAAAGGACCATTGCTGACGGGTTAAGACATTCTGTTTCATTCATGGAGTTGAAAAGAAAAAAAATACTTTCTAAAAATCATTTTATGTGGACTTAGTTCTGAATGTTCATTAAAGACGGCATTCGACATGACTGCATTTAACTTTATCTGGTTTCAGACTCCGTAAAAAAAACCAGGCAAATATGCATTTTACATACATTCTGGTGTTTATCTGAATAGTAGGTGAAATGTAATTTATGAATTCGTATGTCCCTTTTGCAGCTGTCTCCTCTTTTAAGGGGAATATTCTTAACATACATTTTTATTTAGCCTTACAATGTTTTAATTCAACGAAAGTTAAAGGTCAAGGAATGATCTTTTACTTACTTCATAAACTTTATAATGCTGGAAAAGTGTCCCTCTCTTCCTTTCCCAGACCTGTCAAATTTGGTTGCCTCCTCTAAGTATTGAATGACTTCCGTCATTGTGTCTGGTCCCTAAAGAGAGAAAAAAAGGAATACATGTACCTTATTTTAAATCATAACAATATCAGAGCACAACAATATCAGAGCACTTGTTAAATGAATGACTTCTTGCAAGTTATTTTTAAAGTTAAAAGTTTTTAATATCTAAAATTGTACCGTGGTCCTTAAGAAGGAATATTATAATTCTTTATTAAGCACAAATTACACCCATAAAAGGGTCAAAGGCATAACAATTACATGTAATAACAACAATATAATGATGACATTTACATGAAAATAAAATGAAATAAAACAAAACAAAACATTAAACACATAACACAACAAATGACCTCAAGTGCCCCCTGTCCTCAGTTCCATAGACTAACGGAGCCTAACGATTTCACTAGCTGACTAGTGGTTGCATTTAGGATATATTTCAGTTTATTATCAGAAACATCTTTATATTGAGTTTTTAAATCGTTAAAAAAGACATGTCTTAATTCATCATTTATTTTACATAATAAAAAGAAATGGGATTCATCATCCAGAACTTTGCACTTATTACAAAGTCTTTGAGGGCGTGGAATATTTTTATATCTTCCAGTTTCAAAAGCCAGGGAATGGTCACTAATTCTAAATTTGCATATAAGTTTTCTATTCAGTTTTAATCTGCTTAAACAAAAGAAGTTTGCTATTTTGGTCGAGAGATGATATCTTATTGTCATATATTTGTTTATATCTTTGCTGAAATTCATTTTTATAGTATTTTTTACTGAAATTCTTACAGTCTCTGTTTTTGTTTTTAGTTTCATCTTTGGGTTTGCTAATATTATTGTCGGACCTAATATGATTTACATATGAGTACCATGAGTATATACCTTGATCATGAAGTGACTTTGAAAGAGAGTAACACTCTTTAAGTAAATCAGATGAGTTTTCACTCAAAAATCGGTCTTCATACAAAAGTGACTCTGGCAATGAAACAATAAAGGGGGAATCTTCCTAATTCAGATCTAGAGGCAACATTACTAGCACATTTCTTTACTCCAAGTGTAAATTTACAAAACTTATTGTGAATTTTTCAGGAGGACTCTTATCTATATAACTGAATTTATCCAAAGGAGAACTATTTTTTCTGGCTCTAGCAACTGCATTATAGTAAAATTTGTACACATCCATATACCAAATTTCACAACTATATGTAAGAATAGGACGAACCAAAGAATCAAATAAATGAACAGATAAATTAGCAGGTAATTCGTTCAGACCACTTGTATAGCTTTTGATAAGAGTACATAACTTTAAGAGCTTTTTTCGAAAGTGCTTCAGCATATGAAAATAAGTTTCCATTTTGTGAGAGCAAGTTGCCTAAGAACCTAAATTCATTTAATGATTCTAAAACAGTGTGCTTGTAATTAAATTTTATATTTTGCGTTATTTTATGATGATGATCAATAACTATAGTCTTAGTCTTTTTACAATTAACAGTGAGTTGCCATTTATCACAGCAAGAAGAAAATTTATCTAAGCTTTCTTGAAGACCTTCTTTTGATTCTGACATTATTAATAAATCATCTGCAAACATTAAACTTCCAATAACAGAACTTTCTTAAGTTTGCGGTTGACAATCATTTCCTGAGAATAAATTTGGAACATCATTTATATATATGTAACACTCAGAAACGTGTTCAAAACTTTACGTTTCAAAGTTCCTTAACCTACCTGCGTGATTGACATATTATATCAACACACAGGTCAAGTTTGGATTAGTCGGGGAAACTTTATTTTGATCAAGAGTGATGTTCCTTGAAAACTTAGAAAAATTAAGTGAGCCACTGTCAAGTATGGAAAGAAGTATTTCATTCAAATTACATGTATGAATAAGGCAACAGGGACAGCACGTACCGAAAATATGGGGAGGGAAGTTTTGATAATAAGAAGACAAATGTTGAAAACATAGGATTTAAAGAGGTTGTAAATATATGGACTTTCAGATATCTCTTTTTGTCTAATAATGAGACCGTTTACAAATGGGTGAGAGCTTAGGGGTTACTGGTTCCTGACCTGAACTGTTATTGTGGGGAATCTTGCAGAATGTACAGAAGATCAAGCTGTTCGTAGGAAGGTCAAATTTGTCATATGACCAAAGTAGCATTTTCTCTAAGTCAGAAACACCGTAAGATTGTAACACATTTTTTCATGTGTTCCTATTTGTCCTTGAGACAAAATTCCAGAGCAGACTTCTGAATAAGCATAGCCAAGAAATAGTACTGATGGATAGCACTTACAACACCATGAAGTATGATATGCCTTTCATACTCGTTAGTGTGTTGACATATATGGGTAATAAAGTGGTAGTGATAATAGTGACAGACATTTGTGCAGTATTGATTGATTGTTGGTTGCTTAACGTCCAGTGGCAAATATGTCATACATATTCAGGACGAGGACACGTTAACAATAAATACAATAGGTAGGTTCTGTAATAAATAAAGGGATTAATAAAACTGAGAATGGAAATGGGGAGTATGTCAAAGAGACAACAACCCGACCAAAGAGTAGATAACAGCCGAAGGCCACCAATGGGTCTTCAACGCAGCGAGAAAATCTCGCACCCGGAGGTGGTCCTCAGCTGGCCCCTAAATAAAATTGTGTACTGGTGCAGTGAAAATGGACGTCACACTAAACCCAAAACATATAAAGGAACTAAAATTAAAAAAACATACAAGACTAACAAAGGCCAGAGGCTCCTGACTTGGGACCGGCGCAAAAATGCGGCGGGGTTAAACACGTTTTGTGAGATCTCAACCCTTAAGATTGGAAACATTAAGACTGCCACCGGAAATAAGGGTTTATTGGATAGGGACGAAAATTAAGCCCTGCCACTGTTCACCTACGGACCATCAAAGAGTTGTTGCAAGGGTTCTTAACGTGCGAAGAGCGTGGCACTCTCTTTACACGAGGCATCGGATAGAACGTCCCTACTCTGACCGAGCGTGGCTGCAAAGGAGTATGGCCACGAAGTGTCGATATTGGCCCTGTGAGGTGACAAAAAAAAAGAGAAATAAGGTGGATCCTTTATAGCTTAATCATATCTACGTATATCGTTATTTGTTATTATTGTATAAAATCATATTTTAGTGACGTCATTAATGTGACGTAATACCCGGAATCAAACCGGAACGATCAAAATGTCCAAATTCTTAAAGAATTTCACACTTCCTGGTTAAATTTCGCATTGGCCACAGGCCTCGACCAAAGTAATTTTACTCTTATTTTGATTGTTTGACACTTTGACTCGGTTTGCAACAATATTTAGCGTGGTCGAGGCCTGTGGCCACATCGAAAATTTAACTTTTGCTAACGCCGCCATTTCCGAGGTACGATAGATTCTGTGACGAAATAACTGTACCAAGAACTTGTACAATTGTTATAAATAGAATAAGATCTATAATTTATTATTTTTTTATCTATAACAAACAAAAAGAAGAAAAAGGAATAAGAAGTCTTTGTTTTAGCGAAGCTTCGTTAACCTCCGATCTGGCGAGGTTTTTAAACACGGATAGATACGTCCTCATAACTGTTTTTATTGGAAAACTAGACAAATTGGTGGAAATGAAAATTATGAATTTGAAAATTATTTTAAATTTCATTTCCACGTTATTTTGTAATAATTAGCCCGGTTTGTGCTATGCAAACAAAATATGACAGTTTAAATTAGAGCCGTAGTTTTTTCCGTAAAATTCTACATCCAGCAGATGGATATGGGTGTCAACATAAAAATTAAATACAAATTTCCTTCATTTCAATTATTTGCCACTGGACGTTAAGCAACCAACAATCAATCAATTTTACTGGCATGCTGGCTTCCGCTTACCGAGAGTTGGCAAAATAGCATATTTTCAATTTTGGCGGCGCCGGCAAAATAGCCACTGCCTTTAAACTATGACTTTGTCTAGTTAAAAAGTTCTGGGAAAATATAAAAAAAGATCCATTGAACCATTTGAAAAAGAATTATATTTCAATATTTACAGATAACTACATATTTCATGCGCTTTAGGTACAATTTGAGATAGCAGTACTATGTAATGTGGTCAGTGACGACGTATGAACGGCAGTATTAAATGAAACTAATGTTTATTCAAGTGTTTAATTCTGAATGTTGCTTTGAGAGTAAGCATGTAATCCTCCGGAATGAGAATGATGTTTATGAGTGCACGTGTGGTTCTGGTGTCTGATGACTTGTGTACAATTATAATGTGTTCTATGATTATTGAAGTACATGTAATGCTATGTACTGTCTATACACAATGTTCATCTTTATCTGTGTTTTCATCTTTTATTTCTTTATTAGAAAATAAACTTTTCTGTGTTTAAGTGAATCACGGTTTCTCTTTCTATATACAAATAAGATTATGTGTCGTGATCAACTATCCTCATACTTTTTTACGCCGCCACGCCTGTACTTCGCTCGCCAAGATATTTTACAGCTTTCAATCTAAATTCCTTCTGCCCAATAGAAGACATTCATTGCTTATGTTTTAAAATCCTTTACGACTTTTAATTTAGTCTATGCATTGTGTTTGTTTACATAGTCTCTGCAATTTCTATTTCGTGAATATCAATACAGAAAACGAGTATTCGGGCCACTTATACAAAATTTAATTGGAGCGCTTATGTGCAGCTTAAACCTTGATATTAGTAAGTTTCTGTTAAAATAGTTGATATATGGACGAGATTCAAGAAATGTTTTGTTACAAATTTTTTTGTGGTAAAATGATTATAAAGTTACTAGAACGTTAATGAAAACAATTTTAAGGTTACGCGCAAATGGCTAAAATACCATTGTACCTTGGTCTTTTCTGACGCCCCGGAAAATTATACAAACACAGTTACAAGTCTAATGGTTATCGTTTTTTGAACTACACTAGTTAGTGATCCTTCTGCAGTAATTTCGTCAACTTCTGAGACGGCTGTTTTAACTCTTCGTGGCCCTACTCCTTTGTATATCCTACACAGCCAATCGGACATCCCACTTTGGCAAGGGTTTTACTGCCGGTCGGAGGAAGACCAATGGTGACCATACTTCTTTTCTCCAGTCACCCTTGGGGGTAATGGTGCTGTAGAGAAATTAACTTAAAGGTAAAGTGTATTATATGGTCTAAATTTTAAGGAATATTGATCCATATTTTTTTAATTAATAATATACACAGAGTAAAAATTATTAAATTCGAATTTATAACTTTTTCTTCCGAGAGCTGTCAATTCAACCGTGCATGACTTCACACCTTAGATCTACATGTTTGCACTTTACATGTTTAACCTAGCTCCTATAGTATTTTAGAATATAGCAGACACTGCAAATGAACAGTAAAATCAACATTTCAGGGGCTACAACTTCTAAATACGTCGTCACATTTTATGAGACCATAAATCTTATCATACTAATCATATTTGCATTTAACCTACTTTTACTAGCTCCGATAGTTTTCATGACAGCAAAACGCAGCCACAATTGAATAAATCTAGTCCAGGTGAGCTTAAAAAGAGTTATTTTCAGCAGCAATAACATCCTTTTTTAAATTCAATTTTTAAATAGGCAATCAATGCATATCAAATGTATATAAAGGGCAATAACTCCCACAACGAGTCGACTGAATATTTCAGCCATGTGGCTTATTTATAGATCTTTGTCTTGCTGATCATTTGTGCTATTTATAGTTTGTATCTATCTATTACTGATTTTTTAAATAAATAGGCAAAAATTGGGGGAAATTTCATTAGAGGGCAATAACCACAAAATATAAAACACGTCCTGCCTCATTGGTATTCAAATAATAAAGAAAATATAAATTTTATCGTTCGTTTATGTTTTGCCATGGTGTGGCCATCTTTGCTGACTGACAGGAAAGAAAACATTAAGGAATACATAATATATACCTTTCTTGTTTATTTGGCTTTTTTATGTTCCTCATGCCATTTGTATTCAACTCAAGTTGCATAGCGACAGCCTATTACATGAATTCTTTGGGTTCAATGGGTAGATAATCTTTTAAAATTTGCCCTGCGTTGACTAATGATATTGGACAAATGATGTGACTTTTGTCTGCAATTATAAATTATCTTATTGACTTCAAAAGAGGTTTGGCTCACATTGCATTAGTTATACAGGGTCCCTAAATGACCATTGTTAAAAAAATAGTTTTGCTGTTTACAATGGATGATGTGTGACCTATGACTTTTGAAACCAGATGACCAAAAAGGAAAAGAACAGACATGCAAGTAATCATGCCCTGATGTTCCTTTATCTCAAAGACATGCTTGAAATTATCATGTCAAACCTATAAACTTTAGTGTTCTTATTTTTAGCCAAAAATTTACTACTATTGTTTTTATTTGGATTATAATACTTGATACTTTCAGGTGGGTTTTTAAAGAAGTCTGCTTCCTTGACAAGATAATTTTGCAATCTTTCACAGGACATTTCCATCTTTTCTCACCATTATGACGCTTTGATAAAGTTTGTTCATCCATTCCACAAATAAAAAAATATTTCTATAGCAAAGTTGAAATAACAAATTGATCATTTTATGTATAACTATTTAAAGAACTTAGAAATGGAGATAATCGTGAGAAAATCTCTAGGGTGTGCTCTGCCATGACTACAAGGATGTTATTGCGGTTACAAAAATGTAACTTCTTACTGAAGTATATACCAGGTAAGCACGAGCGCCGATAAAGATCAACACTATTAATGCAGTGGAAAATGATAGAGTGTTTCGTGAACATAGTCAAATACATCACTGTCTGATAAAAGAGAGGTGAAGGATACCAAAGGGACATTCAAATTCACAAGTCGAAAATAAGTATCAACAAGTATTATTAGTTTGCAATACGTTGTGTATAAATTTCCTAAATTGAAAAGAATATATCAAAATTATAAATATTGTGACGTATTAAAATAGGTTTTTCTAAAACAGATGAAAATTCTAAAATGGTCTTAACAGTGCTTTCTGTTTAGAAATAGGTTCCATATTTTCTCCCTGAATACATAATGTTGGATCTGTGACTATAGGTAATGCTAGTAACCCTGCTTGACTTAATTTTATATCAACACTTGGAATTACATACTTCTGAAATACATTCTCACCAACTTTAGCTGCAATCTGAGTTATGTCACAATTCCTACATAAGCCAGTAGTTTTTAAGTCGAAGGAAACTGTCTATCTGAATCAGATATTTAAATATGTTGGGGAATCTGAGGAACATTATCTTTAACAGTGCTTATTTTTTTGGTTTTCTTTAAAGAACCCCTCCTTTTCTTAATTTCTTTTTTATTTGCCGTCTGCTGTCTTTCCTTCTTTGTGCGTCCATTTTTTATGTAAAAGTGGTAGTTTCCCCAAGGGTGACCGGGGAATAGAAATATGGTCACTATAGGTCTTCTTTCGACCAGCAGTTAAACCCTTGCCAAAGTGGGGCGTCCGTTTAGCTGTGCGGGATGTATCGTGTAACAGACGAAAGACCGATGAGGAACACATCACTATTCTACCAAAAGGCGAATCAAAGACATTTTGCGTTGTATCATAATGGGATTACAGGGAATTCCTATCACAATCCCAGAGCATATGAATTTATTTTGAATAATTACATGCATTTGCTGCCTTTATGGACAAGTATTTTGGTACTCTGCAAAAAGAGAAAAGACCAAAGACCAGGTGTCTTTGTAAGAAAGCAGAATAAGACTTTGAAAGGTAGACTAAATGAATTTAGTGCCGGTATCAAAATATTTGATTGTTGATTGTTGGTTGCTTAACGTCCAGTGGCAAATATTTCATGCATATTCAGGACGAGAACAAATTAACAATAAATACAATAGGTAGGTTCTGTAAGAGGGACGTCCGGGATTAAGGTCGGGGAAATTTAGACTGCCACGGGGAATGAGGGTATATTGGATAGGGACAGAAATTTAGCCTTGCAACAGGTCACCTACGGACCCCTCAAAGAGTTGTTGCAAGGGTCTTAACGTGCAAAGAGCGTGGCACTCTCTTTACACGAGGCATCGGATTTAACGTCCCCATTCTGACCGGACGTGGCTGCAAATTTGTACATCCCGCACAGCCAAACGGACGCCCCACTTTAGCACGGGTTTTACTGCCGGTCGGAGGAAGACCAATGGTGACCATACTTCTATTCCCCAGTCACCCTTGGGGGTCGGGAGAACATATAGGACAGAGACACATACGAATAATAGCTAACAAAAGGTACCAGGTTTAAAATTTAATACGCAAGACGCGCGTCTCGTCCACACAAGACTAACCAGTGACGCTCAGATCTAAAAAGTACGAAAGCCAACACAAGTACAAAGTTGAAGAGCATTGAGGACCAAAATTTCCAAAAAATTTGTGCCAAATACGGCTTAGGTTATATGTCTGGGATAAGAAAATCGTTAGTATTTAGAATAATTCATACTTTTGCAAACAGTAAATTTATAAAAATGACTTTATAATAGATATATATGATAACACCGAAGTGGTGACTAACTACAGAATAAAAACGGATACATAAAACAACATAAACCAGCACATAAACATTCACAGCCGAGGTTTGTTGTTATTTTTTTTCAGTGAAATTTTTACATTAAAAATCCATAAACCAACAAATTAAAAAACCCTGGCCTTAATAAACATAAATGACAACTTCAAAAAAGTGAAATAAAATGTAAAACTTAAATACAGATACTTAATGATTGAGAAGGCCATCGACCTATTTCCAGTCAAAGATTTTGCTGAACATCAACAAGTTGGAGACCATATAATTTTTTTCTTCTTTATATTTTGTGAAAATTATAAAATCTTGAAATGAACCTACCAGAAATAATCTGTACAATTCTGTTTGCACAAACACCACCTTATTTTCCCCCTTCAGGTTTACTTAAGCCATTGCACTGTTGGACATCATTCTGAAAAAATATAATTTGAACCATTTACAAATATTGTTTCAGCTCCTAATAAAAAGCTAAAAATATCTTTAGAATAATAGCTGTTTAATGTCCAGAAGTTAACATTACACCTTTTCATGTGAATGCCCCCCCCCCCCCCCCCCCCCCCCCCCAAGGGTGACTGGGGAATAGAAGTATGGTCACCATTGGTCTTCCTCCGACCGGCAGTTAAACCCTTGCCAAAGTGGGGAGTCCGTTTGGCTGTGCGGGATGTACAAATTAACAGCCACCGGTCAGAATGGGGACGTTAAATCCGATGCCTCGTGTAAATAGAGTGCCACGGTCTTTGCACGTTAAGAACCCTTGCAACAACTCTTTGAGGGGTCCGTAGGTGACCTGTTGCAAGGGTACATTTCTGTTCCTATCCAATATACCCTCATTTCCTGTGGCAGTCTAAATTTCTCCGACCTTAACCCCGGGCGCCTCTATTACAGAACCTACCTATTGTATTTATTGTTAATTTGTACTCGTCCTGAATATGCATGACGTTAAGCAACCAACAATCATTCAAACGTCTGTTGAGAGTGAGTGCTCATCAGCCTCTACATACAGACTCTCAACTGGTGAGGTTTTAAAGGCTTATTTTAAAATATCTATACCACAGTTAATGATCTTTGGTGCAATTAATATATTTTTCCTGTGAAAATTACCAAGTTTTCCAAGAAAATCAATGCAAGGGTCTTATACGATGAGCTCTCATACTATTAATCGGAACTGCAAGGTAAATGAAGACAAATAAATATTTTCATATGACCATTTCAATATTATTAATTTAGTGCATATTCATTTAATTAAACAATGTCTTTGCAATTTGTATCTTTAACCAAGAATCTGATTTTTTAGTCTGAATTTCATTATCAGAAATATGACATGCTGTTTCCATAGCAACTATATCAGATCTGAACACATTTTTGAAGTACTTATGCCAAATAAAGTGTCCTCTAAAAAAATTGAAAATCTGTGAACATTTGTCTTTGTGAGTTTGATCCTTAGGGAGAATTGATGCTAAATTGAATAACTGGCATAATACATTGTTCTTTGATTCCGTGTCTAAGTCTAATGAAAGATATAATATTAAGCTCAAAGTCTGCTTCCTTGATCTGTTAGCCATTTTGTTACCTCGGGGCTTTGCAACTGTGCAGCCAATGTTGAACTTTTTTCCCAACCCGTAACCATACAAAAGATATGATCAAATATGAAAACAAAGACATCAAATTTAATATAACAGATTGATTGCGGTTTGCCTTACGTCCGGCGGCAATCATTATAACCATTCGATGTTTACTGAATATAATAAAATAAAAAAAAGGAGCGTACCATCAAAACGGTATTAACAAACTTGTATTTACCAATATTCACATGCTTATGAAACATTAGTGTAGAAGTGGATGATCATTTATTTAGAAGAGATTGATTGATTGATTGATTGTTGGTTGCTTAACGTCCAGTGGCAAATATTTCATGCATATTCAGGACGAGAACAAGTTCACAATAAATACAATAGGTAGGTTCTGTAATAGGGGCGTCCGGATTACGGTCGGAGAAATTTAGACTGCCACGGGAAATGAGGGTATATTGGATAGGGACAGAAATTTAGCCTTGCAACAGGTCACCTACGGACCCTTCAAAGAGTTGTTGCAAGGGTTCTTAACGTGCAAAGAGCGTGGCACTCTCTTAACACGAGGCATCGGATTTAACGTCCCCATTCTGACCGGACGTGGCTGCAAATTTGTACATCCCGCACAGCCAAACGGACGCCCCACTTTGACAAGGGTTTTACTGCCGGTCGGAGGAAGACCAATGGTGACCATACTTCTATTCCCCAGTCACCCTTGGGGGGTATTTAGAAGAGATCATTGATATTCCGTCAAACAGTATACCATAATAATTTATTATTAAAGCATATCCCTCAAGTTATCCATTACATACCTACAACAAAAATATATATTAATTCATATATCATGTTGTTTAAGTATCATATTGTATAGCCAGTTATTGGAATATTTTAAGCATAAAACCATTGACAAAGTGGGCGTCCGTTTGGCTGCGCTGGAGTATACAGTCATAGCTACGTCCGATCAGAATTATAATTTTTATTTCCGATTCCTTATTTAGAAAAAGTCTCGAGCTACTTATTTCCGTTTTTTAGTTCAAAATGGGAAAGATCAATAAATCTCTTGACAAATCTCCTGCACCTTACAATTCTTAAAATGAATAGGAATAATAATTCAAATAAAACTGTAAACTATTTACAAGAAACCAAGATCTTTTTTCCTCTTTATTTGCCTACTTCATTGCAGACATTTCGGCAGAAAAAAACTCCCAGAAGCTCAAAGGAATATAATTAATTCAACAATGGAGAAGTCCCTTACACAATAGAAAATAAATCGATGGAAAAAAAGGGACTTAATCTAGCGTCGTCACACCAGTTCAACTGATCCAGAACTTTAAACAATGAAAAAATATAGAAATGACATATGTGAACTTCGCAGCATTGATTCATAACACAATTAAAATATACAAATGAGTAAATGGTCATTGAACATATATGCAAATACCCATCCATGTCCGTGACCGCCATCTTGTGTTCTAACCAAACCACCTCGGTCCCGGGTACAGAAGAATCAGTTCCGGAACAAGTTCTCTTACATTTTATTGATGTTCTGAACATTCCGAACGTTCAGAACAGTGAATTGAACACCACCCTGGTGATCTATACTGATTTATCCCCCATAGTGAGTTGCGATTAAAGGCTTTAAATATATTCACGTGTAACATATCATTACCAGGATAATTCATCAGAGTTCCCAGACTGTTGGCCCGTTTGGCTGTGGACGCAGTTATCATAAACTATCGGCTAGCATATCTTTTCATTAGATTCAGCTTGTAATTCTGTATTTGTGATAATGGACGCTTTCATTTTTTAGGTTGGTGAAGAGACCGTCTATTAGGAAACGTATTATTCCTCCTCTTTCTTTGGAAATTTCACCGTCTCGGTAGGATGTTTTCAGTAAGATTTCCCACTTTGAACTCTTCCCTCTATTTATCACAGAACATTTAAAATTAGATACAAAATTAGATACCATATGGGAAAAATGACCCCAGGGTCAATTTTCCATATGGTATTTGACCCCTGGTTCACTTTTCAGGGGTCAAAATACCATATGACACCGGTATTAACAGCATGCAGACAAATGTAAAATGAGAAGTGGGGTAAAGATCAGTATGATAGCATTTGTTTTTTTTCAAATGTGGATCCAGGATTTTGAAAAAGGGGTCATTAGGCCCCAAGCTAGACAACGTTTGGAGAGGAATAGATAAAAAAAATCTGGATTAACCATAAATGTAGCTCCATAAGGGGGGAACTAGGCACCATACCCCCTAATCTGTCTCTGATTTTAAACAGTGTTTAAATGTTTCTGAATATATTATAAAACACTTGAAAGATGATGTTGGAAAACATTTTTATACTAATATTTCGTATAACATTTAAATGATTTATTGAGAATATGAAGATTATTAAAACATTTTGTTATAAAATATTTTTTGAACATTTTCAAAACAGTTTATCCTGTTTTTTTTTTTTTTTTTACTAAAACAGCCCCATATTAATGACAAATGTAAAATAATTCAAAGGAGAAAACTACAGATTTGATTTATGTACAAAACAGTAAACAAAATACAAATATGATATACAACATCAAATGACAACAAGGTACAAACATACTATATGTATATATAGTTGAAAGAATAAATAATTTAAGAAAGTGAAATCATATATAATACTGTACATGTTTTTTTATAATTTCAGACATGGCATGCGGGCGTAACAAGAGCACAGCATTTGTAAATGAGCTGGCTTGAAAGATCTCTGAAACTTTGTCTCAGAGGATAATAGCCGGTCCATTAACACTGTCCACTGATGGCAGTAATGATGAAAAGAGTTAACAATATCCTGTTGTAGTTCGAACTTTGGACATGAAGTCAGAAAGTGTCAACTCAGAACTTTTGAGCGTACCTATATATGAAAGATCTACTTTGGGTAAGGTCCTAAAGCATTCATAAGTATTGTAAGAAATGCTATAACTCATATGAGCAAAATACAGTAGTCTATACCTGAAATAATTTCAAATAATGGTTGAATACATGATATGATACATTACATTTTTAACTGTACAATCAAAATTACGTTGTGTGTACAAGAAATTCAAATCATGTAGGTCTTGAGTTTGTATATGATTATAATGGCAATTAGTGAATACATTACAAAACACTTTATTTCTGTGACACATACATAAACATTCATACATTTAAAAAACTTTCACCACCTTTATGTATTCAGTGATTAATTATTTAAAACTAGCTATCATTAATCTGTATTGTATCTTGTAGGAGAGAACATCTTCAATTGATGAATGAAGAGCTAAGTCAAAGAAATATACCATTGTCTAATTGTTTGGCTCTGGGTTGTGACAACGCCAATGTTATTACTGGACACAAAAAGGGAGTATTTGCATTTTTTTAAGAAAAGCAACCACAGATTTTTTAGCAGGCTGTACATTGCATTTAGTCAATGTTAGAGCAACAAAAGCAGCAACAGTTGCTTTACCTGCCATTGATGACTTACTGGTGGATATTCATTATTATTTGAACAAGAGTGAAAAGAGACAATCAAATTTTAAAGGAATACAGGAAATGTTTGACATTTCTCAGAAAAAAAATGCTGAAACATGTTTGCCCCAGATGGCTAAGTATTAAGAGGTAATTTTGATATGAATATTCAATATAGATAAGAAGATGTGCAAAACAGGAAGAACTATATCAAATGGTAGAATAGAATCAAACGGAAGAACATAACTAAGTCGAAGAACAGGATCTAACGGAAGAACATAACCAAGTCAAAGAACAGAATCAAGTCGGAAAACAAAATCAACTGGTAGAACAGAATCAACTTTAAGATTTAGAACAAAATGAATTGGAAAAACTAAACGAATTCGGAGTATCGGTATGTTTTAATACTAAACTAACTTTTTATTAGTATGACGTTCATTATCACTGAACTAGTACACATTTTTGTTAAGGGCTGAAGCACGCCTCCGGGTGCGGGATTTTCTCGCTGTGTTGAAGACCCATTGGTGGCTTTCGGTTGTTTGTTTTTTTTTGCTCGTTGGTTGGGTTGTTGTCACTTTGACACATTCCCCATTTCCAATCTTAATTTTATTTGACCTTATCATTATTAAAGGTTGGACTAACATATTAAATGTAATGCAACTTTTCCTTTGGCGCTAAGTGTGGTGGATATTGGGGTGGGAAGTTTGTCTTTAACATCTTTAGGCCAAGTTGAACTAACTGACATGGTTATGAGTTAATTACAGAACTGATCACCAAGTGGTACTAATTATTTCAACTTGATCTTTTCAGATGTTTTATAAATGGCTTACTTTATAAATCTTGAATATCCGATTATAAATTAAGACTATTATGAAACAAAATCCTTGATTTAACTTTTATTTTAAGCTGGACATGGCTGCAAACTTGCACAATCCTCACATCCAATCGGACTTCACACTATAACGAGGTTTTTACCGCTGGTAAAACACCAATGATGTCCAAAATTCTATTCCCCAGTCACCCTTGGAGGGAAACGAGGCTTGTGTGACGAGATTGCTTCCCTTCGTAAATGTGGTAGATACTTAGTCAGCCGTAATCTTCATTCACTCCGTCAGTTAACGCACTGCCTTGTAACACAGAAGTCCCGGTGGAGATGAGTATTTTTTGTAATGAAAGTCATGCTCTCCGGTTACATTTGACGCCCAACTAAAAACCACGGTGGTTAGAGAGTAATTCGAGCTAAGGTATGTGTGTGTGAGAGTCATAAAGGTATGATGACTTTTGAGGTGGGTGAAGTCTGACGGGATTGCTTCCTTTAGAAAATGTGGTGGATTCTTAGTCAGCCGTAAGAGGTTGAGCTAAGTTCAGTCGGTTAACGCGCTGCCTTGTACCACAGAGGTCCAGTGGAGACGAGCAATTTTGTAATGAAATTCATGTTCTCCGGTTACACTTGGATATCAAGACCAATTAGGCACGTATCCTCCTGATCGAACCTAAGCGAAGTGTCATCATGTCCGAGGTGGCATTCATATTTTGTCGTTGGTCGTATCCAGCTACAATTGCTGGTCCACGCATGTTTGGTCAAAGGACTCCATAAAATCGTCATAATTATCGTCATGATATTATGGCATTCATTATAATATAATATTATATAATATAATAAACGTCCTTTCTTAATTAAGATATATCTGTAAATGAATGACTAATGTAAATCTGTAGAAATCTCTATAAATATATGATTTTGAACAGCGGTATACTACTGCGTTGCCTTTAAATATTTTAAAACCACCGAGGGATATCGCAAGCTAGACTCTTCGTAATAACAACGACAAAATTATTTTCGTTGATATATTCCTTAACCAGACGCCAGCTATCCATTGCATGAACCGATAGCGCTCTTAAAGCCAGGTTTGAAGGTGGAGTAATAACACATCAAATTGCAACACCAAAGGAGTATCGCAAGTTTAATATTATCTCTTCGTAGTGAGAGCGACAACATCATTTTTCGATCACCTGTGTTTTGTTTCATTGCACACTGATAGATCCGTGTTTTTCTCGACCGGATTATTAAAATTAAAAACTATATCTCTGTCATTATTTTATATTCTCAAAACTACATATGTACAGTTATACTACAAATCTTCTTTGTTTGGCTACACGTGCTGTCCTTATCTATAAAGTCATGAATATTAATCAGCTATGTACGCGTGTCAAAATCGTATCATACGCGATAATGACCAGCCAGTACACACTGTATTATGATTTCATTAACCAGTATTAAAAAGATAAATATAACATCCCCGCCCACAAATTAACAATTTATTTAAATTTCTTACTGGTAAATGAAATCTGTATATATATATATAAATTATGATTACTAGTATAAAAAAAATCTGAAACAATCTATATCTGTTTATCCTTTCATTTTCTATATGCAAATAAATTGTACCTTTAATGAGGGGCTGGACAGGGGGCAAGTTTCCCCCTGCTCCCACCCCTCTGCTCCCTTCTCTCTGCTCCCTTACCTTTTCCGACATACATTTCTTTAAAATCCATAAAACATTCAGAAAGAGTTTCGCTTAGAAGATTAGTAATGCCATATATTAAAGTAACGAGTATCTCCCCTTTAACATTAAGAACTTTCTCGTGTAAATATTTCATCAATATCCATCCAGTTGATCAGGAGGATATGCGCTTAAAAGAGATACATTGATAGACAGATAGGGTGATTCTTATTTGTACTTAGTTTCTAAAGAAAAGAGTTCTGTCAACCGGTTATTGAATCAGAAACAACAAGGATGTAATGTTTGAAGTGATTGCATATACTGAACATGAAAGGACTTCCAGACACTCACTAAGTATAGACCCCACAGTATACTTGTCGTATTTGGTTCTTATTGACTAGTGCTTATAGTGACGAATTGTACGGACGGATGACAATAGACATATAGGATCATATAATGATACACATCAATGATGAATACACACATGATCACACATGGGTGCAAATACCATTTATAACACCAAATATGAATTGAACTGCATTGTAATCTAATATTAACTACAAACATATTTACAGAGATGAGACATTACATCATATTTAAATACATATTTTGCATGTGAACTAAATACACATGATAAATATAATAAAAACATTTACTTTTTTGGTAAATCTAGAGTTTTTCTAGAACTACAATATTAAAATATTTAGGAGGGAAGTTTGGTATCAAAATTGGCGACCGTGACGCCTTTTGAACAGTTTTCTTGGTGTCCATGAAAAGTAATAATTGTCAGGCAAGTATAGTTCAAGTTTTTGTTATTAACCCTACATCAGTTTTGAAAACACAAGAGAAAACGTGTCAAATTTGAATGGGGCAAAAATGGTTACCTTACGAGCCTTATATTAGTACACATGTATTTTTCTTTCCCCTTTTAACACATTCTTAAATGTATGTGTACCGATAGCGTAAGGTCCAAAGAGTTCATTGGTATGCAGAATTTTGTTACAATTCAAAAAATTGTTGTTGCTGAAAAAAAAAACAATTTCAAACGAAGGAGGTCCTTAACTTTTTGAGGGGAGTAAAGTTACACATTCCAGACATATACTTTAATAATGATCAAGAATAGTCCTAAAGATACTTAGGAGTTCCAATTCTTCTTCCACTACGTATCTTTGTATTATCACAGACAACAAGCTCTGCTTCAAAGACTTTTTCGATTTCATTTAATTCTTCTTCGACAGAACCATGTTCCGTGTGTCTATGAATCTTCAGTTCATTAAACTTATCATCGTCCATAATGTATACGGCACCAATATCTTGACCAGAAATATTTAAACTTTCGGATATAAAAGCACACGGAACCGATGAAGGGGAAGGTTCACAATGAAACTCAAGTGGCTGGTCTCGTTCTTTGTATAACAACACTTTGCATGTTTCGGATGCATCTTTTACACTTTCGACAAACCCCCAAGGGTGACTGGGGAATAGAAGTATGGTCACCATTGGTCTTCCT
The DNA here is from genome assembly GCF_021869535.1 of Mytilus californianus. Classification (NCBI taxonomy): domain Eukaryota; kingdom Metazoa; phylum Mollusca; class Bivalvia; order Mytilida; family Mytilidae; genus Mytilus; species Mytilus californianus. The sequence goes on from NW_026262673.1 coordinate 1,504,028, forward strand.
CCGACCGGCAGTAAAACCCGTGCTAAAGTGGGGCGTCCGTTTGGCTGTGCGGGATGTACAAATTTGCAGCCACGTCCGGTCAGAATGGGGACGTTAAATCCGATGCCTCGTGTAAAGAGAGTGCCACGCTCTTTGCACGTTAAGAACCCTTGCGACAACTCTTTGAGGGGTCCGTAGGTGACCTGTTGCAAGGCTAAATTTCTGTCCCTATCCAATATACCCTCATTTCCCGTGGCAGTCTAAATTTCTCCGACCTTAATCCCTAAATCTATTACAGAACCTACCTATTGTATTTATTGTGAACTTGTTCTCGTCCTGAATATGCATGAAATATTTGCCACTGGACGTTAAGCAACCAACAATCAATCAATCAATCACTTTCGACAACTTTGCTAATACAGAAATACGTCATCTATTGTGAAGGCCAAGACCTCTCCCACATGATGAATGACGATAATATCATCTGTTGAAGTAACGTTACCGGTATCATGATGATTTAAATTAATTGGTGATCATGTTGGGGGTACATTGTTTTTATATAAAACCAAAGGAAGTGTTCCAGCATTGAATTTAGTGTTGTCGGATCTCTCTGCAAACCCATAACCCGTCTTTAAGTTAGATAAAACGGACGAAAATCTATTTTGTGATCAAGTTCAAAGAAAACACAAAAATCTTAGACGGCCTTGGGTATGTTTTTTCGAAATATATGTATCCCGGCCGAAACGATTTCTGTCATTTTTGGCATTTCATCGACCGGAAATGTCCAAGTAATTGCCCCAAGGTTGACTGGGGAATAGAAGTATGGTCACCATTGGTCTTCCGCCGACCGGCAGTAAAACCCTTGCTAAAGTGGGGCGTTCGTTTGGCTGTGCGGGATGTACAATTTGCAGCCATGTCCGGTCAGAATAGGAACGTTAAATCCGATGCCTCGTGTAAAGAGAGTGCCACGCTCTTTGCACGTTAAGAACCCTTGCAACAACTCTTTGAGGGGTCCGTAGGTGACCTGTAACAAGGCTTAATTTCTGTCCCTATCCAATATACCCTCATTTTCCGTGGCAGTCTAAATTTTTCCGACCTTAATCCCTTAATCTATTACAGAACCTACCTATTGTTTTTATTGTGAACTTGTTCTCGTCCTGAATATGCATGAACAATTTGCCACTGGACGTTAAGCAACCAACAATCAATCAATCCAAGTAATTGTAAAAACCAGTGGCAAGACGGAATGGGCCCGCAAACCATCGAAGCCAAGCAAATTTCGAGTATTGGCTAGTTTTTGCCAATATTGTTTACATAAGATATTATTTTCTTATGAGTGTTTATCTTTTTATAAGTTCTATACGTTATAAATGGAGTTTTCCCTTGATGCTCCCTACTATCCCGTCTCCCTTCTCCCGTCCCCTCTCTCCCTTCTCCCGCCCCTCTCTCCCATGCTCCCAATACCCTGTCCAGGTCCTCTTTAATAAACCCACATAAAAAAAACCAAAAGTTCTCATTAAAGTACTACGTTTTAAATTTAATAACTGCGAAATTTGGTAATCAAAAATAAAAAACAAAAAATATAAAAGAATTAAAATTCAATTCCTCTTGAATAATTGAGAGGTCTTTCCCCTCCGAAACATGATTGATTTGTTTATTGGTTGATTAATTGGTTGGTTGGTTTGTTGATTAATTAAACACGTGGGATAGGGTCTCTTGAAACAAGCGAAAAAGAAACAAATGAGATCTTGGACCCCGTATTAAACACATGAGACGGAAACATGCATGCAATGAATGATTGACTGATTGGTCGGTTGATTGATTGATTGATTAAACACGTTAGATAGGGTCTCTTCGCACAAGCGAAAAAGAAACAAATGAGACCTTGGACACCGTTTTAAACACGAGACGGAAACATGCATGCAATGAATGAATGAATGATTGATTGATTGATTATTTAAATACGTTGGATAGGGTGACTTGAAACAATCAAAACAAAATTTGACATCTTGGACCCCATATTCAACACGAGACGTAAACATGCATGCAATGATTGACTTATTGATTGTTTGATTGATTGATATATTAGCTGGTTGGTTGGTCGGTTGGTATGTTAGTTGATTAAACACATGACACCGAGCTACTAGGATCATACAAAAAACGCAATTGAAAGCCTAGAAACTATATCTAAACACATGGGATTTAGCTTTTGAGAGATCCCTTAACAAGTGGTAAGGTCAAAAGTCAATGTCAACTTACAAAAGCATTAAAACACATCAAACTCTTTAAATAGTGCCAAAAACACATAATTTGCCTCTTTGTACATGACCTGTGACCTTGGTCAAGGTCATTGGTCCACAATGTCATTGCAAAAGACCCTATGGGTCTAGGACCTTTTGTTTAAGAGTTTTGCCTAATAATGTCTTTTTACAAACCATCAATGGGGGTTATGTCCCTTACACAATGGTAAAACCAATACAGTCATAAACCCCCAAGGGTGACATGGGAATAGAAGTATGGTCACCATTGGTCTTCCTCCGACCGGCAGTAAAACCCTTGCCAAAGTGGGGCGTCCTTTTGGCTGTGCGGGATGTACAAATTTGCAGCCACGTCCGGTCAGAATGGGAACGTTAAATCAGATAAGTTAATCT